>NW_027190284.1:0-45565 GCF_040958095.1 Procambarus clarkii | reverse complement strand
ACACACACACACACACACACACACACACACACACACACACACACACACACACACTCACACACACACACACACACACACACACACACACACACACACACACACACACACACACCACTCACACACACACACACAACACACACACACACACACACACACACACACACACACACACACACACACACACACACACACACACACACACAACCACACACACCCACACACACACACACACACCACACTCACACACACACACACACACACACACACACACACACACACACACACACACACACACACTCACACACACACACACACACACACACACACACACACACACACAACACACACACACGATCCAAGAGTCAATGCTCGATCCTGCAAGCACAAATAGGTGAGTACACACACACATACACACATACACACACACCACACACCACACACACACACACACACACACACACACACAATGTGTGGAAACTGAGTGCCCAAATGAGCCACAGAGATATTAGAAAGAACTTTTTTAGTGTCAGAGTGGTTGACAAATGGAATGCATTAGGAAGTGATGTGGTGGAGGCTGACTCCATACACAGTTTCAAGTGTAGATATGACAGAGCCCGATAGGCTCAGGAATCTGTACACCTGTTATTGACGGTTGAGGCGGGACCAAAGAGCCAGAGCTCAACCCCCGCAACACAACTAGGTGAGTACAACTAGGTGAGTACACACCACACACACACACACACACACACACCACACACACACACACACATACACACACACACACACACTCCTTACGACACTAGAGAAAAGAAGGAGAGAGGAGATATGATAGGGACATATAAATACTCAGGGGAATTGACAAAGTGGAAATAGATGAAATGTTCACACGTAATAATAACAGAACGAGGGGACATGGGCGGAAACTGGAAACTCAGATGAGTCCAGAGATGTTAGGAAGTTTTCTTTTAGCGTGAGAGTAGTAGAAAAATGGAATGCACTTGGGGAACAGGTTGTGGAAGCAAATACTATTCATACTTTTAAAACTAGGTATGATAGGGAAATGGGACAGGAGTCATTGCTGTAAACAACCGATAGCTAGAAAGGCGGATCCAAGAGTCAATGCTCGATCCTGCAAGCACAAATAGGTGAGTACAAATAGGTGAGTACACACACACACACACACACACACACACACACACACACACACACACACACACACACACACACACACACACACACACACACACACACACACACACACACACACACACACACACACACACACACACACATACACACACACACACACACACTCCTTACACTAGAGAAAGAGGAGAGAGGAGATATGATAGGGACATATAAAATACTCAGGGGAATTGACAAAGTGGAAATAGATGAAATGTTCACACGTAATAACAGAACGAGGGGACATGGGTGGAAACTGGAAACTCAGATGAGTCACAGAGATGTTAGGAAGTTTTCTTTAGCGTGAGAGTAGTAGAAAAATGGAATGCACTTGGGAACAGGTTGTGGAAGCAAATACTATTCATACTTTTAAAACTAGGTATGATAGGGAAATGGGACAGGAGTCATTGCTGTAAACAACCGATAGCTAGAAAGGCGGGATCCAAGAGTCAATGCTCGATCCTGCAAGCACAAATAGGTGAGTACAAATAGGTGAGTACAACACACACACACACACACACACACACACACACACACACACACACACACACACACGCACACGTGTGTGTGCTACTGTCAATCAGTAGTGCAAACACACGCACACGTGTGTATGCACTACTCCTCAGAGTAGTTAATAAATGGAATGCACTAGGAAGTGATGTGGTGGAGGCTGACTCCATACACAGTTTCAAATGTAGATATGATAGAGCCCAGTAGGCTAAGGAATCTGTACACCAGTTGATTGACAGTTGAGAGGCGGGACCAAAGAGCCAAAGCTCAACTCCCGCAAGCACAATTAGGTGAGTACAATTAGGTGAGTACACGTCGATGTTTGCGGATGACGCAAAGTTGATGAGAAGAGTTGTGACAGATGAGGATTGCAGGATCCTCCAAGAGGACCTGAACAGGTTGCAGAGATGGTCAGAGAAATGGCTACTGGAATTCAACGCTAGCAAATGTAAAGTTATGGAAATGGGACTAGGAGGAAGGAGACCAAAGGGACAGTACACAATGAAGGGGAACAGCCTACCTGTGACGATGCGCGAAAGAGACCTGGGTGTGGACATAACACCTAATCTATCTCCTGAGGCACATACAAATAGGATAACGACAGCAGCGTACTCTACACTAGCAAAAGTTAGAACATCATTCAGAAACCTAAGTAAGGAGGCATTTAGGGCGCTTTACACTGCCTACGTGAGCCAGTCTTAGAGTATGCCGCCTCATCATGGAGTCCCAATCTGAAGAAGCATATAATGAAACTGGAAAAGGTTCAGAGGTTTGCAACGAGACTCGTCCCAGAGCTACGAGGGATGGGGTATGAGGAGCGCCTGAGGGAACTGTGCCTTACGACACTAAAAAGAAGGGAGAGGGGGGACATGATAGGAACGTATAAAATACTCAGAGGGATTGACAGAGTGGACATAGACGAAATGTTCACACGGAATAGTAACAGAACGAGGGGACATGGATGGAAGCTGGAAACTCAGATGAGTCACAGATATGTTAGGAAGTTTTCTTTTAGCGTGAGAGTAGTGGGAAAATGGAATGCGGTTCAGGAACAGGTTGTGGAAGCAAATACTATTCATAATTTTAAAACCAGGTATGATAGGGAAATGGGACAGGAGTCATTGCTGTAAACAACCGATGCTCGAAAGGCGGGATCCAAGAGTCAATGCTCGATCCTGCAGAAACAACTAGGTGAGTACAACTAGGTGGGTACACACACACACACACACACACACACACACACACACACACACACACACACACACACACACACACACACACACACACACACACACACACACTTGCGAGGGGGGCACATGGACCCCCCGTGGAGGACTGGGGGACCCCCCTACCTCTTCCTCCATTTCCCTCTTCCCCCCCTTCTGCCCCAATGCCCACACCTACCCCTGAGTTCCCTGTGACTAATACAACCTCCCTCCCATTCTCATTATCCATGTTCCATCTGCCCCTCTTCCCCCTACCCCTCTATCCTTCTCCCCCGCAACCTCTCAACCTGTAACTGACTCCTAACACTTACGCTACCTCCCAACCCCTCTATGCCTATCAGACCCTCCCTAATCTTCAGACCCAGTATGCCCTTCCTACTTCAGACCTACCTACCAGGCCCTATCCCAGACCTTCCTACCTACCTTCCTAGATGCCCAGTTCCAATTCGCCCCCCAAGCACCCCTCCCGACCCTTTCACCCCCCGGACCCCCCAGACCCCCCAGGATCACCCCAAACACCGCCCGGATCCCCCAGACACCCCCAGATCACCCCAGCCCTCATTCTCCCCCCCCGACATCCCCAGATCCCCAGACCCCCAAATAAGGGCGAACTCTGGTACAAGAGTTTCCATGAAGAATCTCAAGGTTTGGTACACCAATGCTGATGGGGTATCTAATAAAGCAGAAGAGATAAAAGAAAGAGTGAGTGAGGCAGATCGTGACATAGTTGCAATTGTGGAAACTAAAATAAATGACATGATCTCAGAAGCAATCCTTCCAGAGGGTACCAGGTGATAAGAAAAGAGAGGACACAGAGACAGGGAGGGGGAGTGGCACTCTTAATAAAGCAGAAATGGAACTTTGAAGACCTGAGAAATCGGGGTACCAATGAGAACACAAGCTTCATACATGGAACTCTGACAGCAGATGGGAGGAAGATTGTGATCGTGGTAATCTACAATCCCCAAACAGTAAAAGACCCAGGCAGGAGTATGATGACAACAACAAGGCATGTATAGAACTGCAGAAGGCAGCAACACTAGCCCACAGAATGAGAGCGAAGCTGCTGGTCATGGGGGACCTAAATCATGGAGAGATAAATTGGGAATCAAGAAATCCCCATGGAGGGGACGAAACGTGGGGAGCAAAGTTAGTAGATGCTATAGACAGGAATTTCCTAACACAACATGTAAAGGAAGACACAAGGGAAAGAGGAGGAAATGCACTGAGCCTATTAGACCTGATTTTCACCCAGAACGTAGAAGACATCGAGAATTTGGAACATGAAATACCTCTAGGGGCCAGCGACCATTGTGTCCTAGTCTTTGACTACATGATGGAATTCAACTTGTGACCATGGGACAAGAGGTCTGGGAAAGGAGAGTTGACTACAGGAAAGGGGACTATAGGAGGATAAGGGACTATCTGAGAGAGGTGCAGTAGGAGGAAGAAATTAGAGGAAAAACAGTCCAAGATATGATGGACCTAGTCATACAGAAATGCCAGGAGGCCGAAGAGAGATTTATACCAACAGTAAAGGGAAAAATATAAGAGGGAATATAATAACCCATGGTTTAATAGACAGTGTCAGGAAGCAAAAATGGCCAGCAGGCGGGAGTGGAGGAAGTACAGAAGACAAAGGACAGAGGACAACAGGATCAGATGCAACAGAGCTAGAACGATTACATTACCATAAGACGAATATCGGAAAGGGACTATGAGAACGACATCGCGATCAAAGCGAAAAGCCATAATAAGAAGAAAAATGTCGGTAAACGACCAAGTGACAAGACCAAGGAAAACAGAGGGGGATATACTGAAAGTGACAAGGAAATCTGTGAGGCACTGAATGCCAGTTTCCATGGAGTGTTCACTACCGAGCCTGAGCAGCTCTCATTGTTAGAAGGGATTACCTAGATGAAAGACTATCAGATATAGAGGTGACAGCAGAGGAGGTAATGAAACAGTTGACAACACAGGATGCAACTAAAGCAGTTGGACCAGACAAATTATCACGGATACTAAAAAAAGCAACGCAGCCCTCAGCGTGCCTCTGGCAATGATCTTTAATGAGTCACTTATGTCGGGAGAATTGCCCAGTTGCTGGAAGAAGGCAAATGTCGTACCGATCTTGAAGAAAGGTGATAGGGAGGAGGCACTTAACAATAAACCTGTATCACTGACAAGCATCCCCTGTAAAATACTGGAAAGAATAATTAGGCTACGACTGGTTGCACACCTGGAGAACGTTAGGTTTGTGAACAAACATCAACATGGGTTCTGGAAAGGGAAATCGTGCCTAACAAACCTTTTGGAATTCTAGGATAAAATAACGAGGATAAGATAGAACAGAGATGGTTGGGCAGACTACATATTTCTGGACTGCCAAAGAGCCTTTGATACAGTACCGCACATGAGACTGCTGTTCAAACTTGAGAGGCAGGCGGGGTGGGAGGAGAGGTCCTAGCATGGATAAGGAACTACCTAACAGGAAAAAGCCAAAGAGTTTGGTAAGGGGCGAGAAGCCGGACTGGCGAACAGTAACGAGTGGAGTACCACAAGGATCGGTGCTGGGACCAATTCTATTTCTAGTGTATGTTAACGACATGTTTACAGGAGTAGAGTCCTACATGTCGATGTTTGCGGATGATGCAAAGTTGATGAGAAGAATTGTGACAGATGAGGATTGCAGGATCCTCCAAGAGGACCTGAACAGGTTGAAGAGATGGTCAGAGAAATGGCTACTGGAGTTCAACACGAGCAAATGTAAAGTTATGGAAATGGGACTAGGAGATAGGAGACCAAAGGGACAGTACACAATGAAGGGGAACAGCCTACCTGTGACGATGCGCGAAAGAGACCTGGGCGTGGACGTAACACCTAATCTATCTCCTGAAGCACATATAAATGGATAACAGCAGCGTACTTACACTGGCAAAGTTAGAACATCATTCAGAAACCTAAGTAAGGAGGCATTTAGGGCGCTTTACACTGTACGTGAGGCCAGTCTTAGAGTATGCTGCCTCTTCATGGAGTCCCCATCTGAAGAAACATATAAGGAAACTGGAAAAGGTTCAGAGGTTTGCAACGAGACTCGTCCAAGAGTTACGAGGGATGGTGTATGAGGAGCGCCTGAGAGAACTGTGCCTTATGACACTAGAAAGAAGAAGGGAGAGGAGGGAACATGATAGGATCGTATAAAATACTCAGGGGATTGACAGAGTGAACATAGACGAAATGTTCAACGGAATAGTAACAGAACGAGGGACATGGGTGGAAGCTGTAAACTCAGATGAGTCACAGGGATGTTAGGAAGTTTTCTTTTAGAGTGAGAGTAGTGGGAAAATGGAATGCACTTAAGGAACAGGTTGAGGAAGCAAATACTAATAATTAAAACTAAATATGATAGGGAAATAAGACCATAGTCATTGCTGTAAACAACCGATGCTCGAAAGGGGATCCAAAAGTCAATGCTCGATCCTGCAGACACAATTAGGTGAGTACAATTAGGTAATACACACACACACACACACACACCAGAAATATGGAAACGGCTAATGTAGTCCCAATATACAAAAAGGGCGACAGACAAGAGGCACTGAACTACAGGCCAGTGTCCTTAACTTGTATACCATGCAAAGTGATGGAGAAGATCGTGAGAAAAAACCTAGTAACTCATCTGCAGAGAAGGGACTTCGTGACAACCCATCAACATGGGTTCAGGGAGGTAAATCTTGCCTTACAGGCTTAATAGAATTCTACGATCAGGTGACAAACATTAAGCAAGAAAGAAGATGGGCGGACTGCATCTTTTTGGACTGTCGAAAACCTTTGACTCAGTACCCCATAAAAGGCTGATGCATAAGCTGGAGAAACAGGCAGGAGTAACTGGTAGGGCGCTCCAGTGGATGAGGGAGTACCTAAGCAATAGGAAGCAGAGAGTTACAGTAACGAGTGAGACCTCAGATTGGCGTGAAGTCACCAGTGGAGTCCCACAGGGCTCTGTACTCGGACCAATCCTGTTTCTGATATACGTAAATGATCTTCCAGAGAGTATAGACTCATTCCTCTCAATGTTTGCTGACGACGCCAAAACTATGAGAAGGATTAAGACAGAGGAGAACAGCTTGAGGCTTCAGGAAGACCTGGACAAACTGCAGGAATGGTCGAACAAACGTTGTTAGAGTTTAATCCAACCAAATGTAATGTAATGAAGATAGGTGTAGGGAGCAGAATACCAGATACAAGGTATCATTTGGGAGATAAAATTCTTAAAGTCAGAGAGAGAGAAAGACTTGGGGTTGATATCATGCCAGACCTTTCCCCTGAAGCCCATATCAAGAGGATAACATCAGCGGCATATGCCAGGTTGCCCACATAAGAACGGCCTTTAGAAACATGAGTAAGGAATCATTCGGAACTTTGTATACCACATATGTCAGACCAATTTTGGAGTATGCAGTTCCAGCATGGAGTCCATATCTAGTCAAGCATAAGACTAAACTAGAGAAGGTTCAAAGGTTTGCCACCAGACTAGTACCCGAGATGAGAGGTATGACCTACGAGGAGAGACTAAGGGTGTTAAACCTCACGTCGTTGGAAGAGAAGAGTTGGGGGACATGATCACCACATGCAAGATTCTCAAAGGAATTGATAGGGTAGATAAGGACATGCTATTTAACACAAGGGGCACACGCACTAAGGGACACAGGAGGAAATTGAGTGCCCAAATGAGCCACAGAGATATTAGAAAGAACTTTTTTAGTGTCAGAGAGGTTGACAAATGGAATGCATTAGGAAGTGATGTGGTGGAGGCTGACTCCATACACAGTTTCAAGTGTAGATATGATAGAGTCCAATAGGCTCAGGAACCTGAACACCAGTTGATTGACAGTTGAGAGGCGGGACCAAAGAGCCAGAGCTCAACCCCCACAAAATAAATAGGTGAGTACACACACACACCCCAAGAACCGCCATCATCAATCTACTAGAACTTAGTGAATCACCACGTGGAGGCGATGACGGATCACCATTGTCATCCATACATCGTCATTACTCATCTGGTTGTGTGAGCGGGAGGCAGACTGGAATGTACCCCCTCTCTGGTCAATTAATCAGGTGTACAGAGTGAGGTAAAATATTATCAAATTCTGTTCAGGATATCATATATATTTAAAATCTCAAAGTTGCTCATTTTAGGTAGAGGTAAATGCTTACGGGAACTCGTGATACACGCACGCGCATGTGCACACGCCCACGTCCGTATGCACGCACACACGCACGCACACGCAAAAACACACACACACACAGAGGAGTATAGAGGAGTACTATAGGGTGTACTATATAGGAGTACTATAGGGTGGATAGAGGAGTACCTAAGCAACAGGAGACAACGAGTCTGTGTGAGGGGTGAGGTCTCAGATTGGCGAGACGTCACAAGTGGAGTCCCGCAGGGGTCAGTCTTTGGACCTATACTGTTTCTGGTATATGTAAATGATCTCCCAGAGGGTATAGATTCGTTCCTCTCAATGTTTGCCGACGATGCAAAAATTATGAGGAGGATTGAAACAGAGGATGATAGTAGGAGGCTACAAGATGACCTGGATAGACAGAGTGAATGGTCCAACAAATGGCTGTTGAAGTTCAACCCGAGTAAATGCAAAGTAATGAAACTAGGCAGTGGAAACAGGAGGCCAGGCACAGGATACAGAATAGGAGATGAAGTACTTAATGAAACAGACAGAGAGAAAGATCTAGGAGTTGATATCACACCAAACCTGTCTCCTGAAGCCCACATAAAGAGAATAACGTCTGCGGCATATGCGAGGCTGGCTAACATCAGAACGGCGTTCAGGAACCTGTGTAAGGAATCATTCAGAATCTTGTACACCACATATGTAAGACCAATCCTGGAGTATGCGGCCCCAGCATGGAGCCCGTACCTTGTCAAGCACAAGACGAAGCTGGAAAAAGTCCAAAGGTATGCTACTAGACTAGTCCCAGAACTAAGAGGCATGAGTTATGAGGAAAGGCTGCGGGAAATGCACCTTACGACACTGGAAGACAGAAGAGTAAGGGGGGACATGATCACAACCTACAAAATCCTCAGGGGAATCGACCGGGTAAACAAGGATGAACTATTCAACACTGGTGGGACGCGAACAAGGGGACACAGGTGGAAGCTGAGTACCCAAATGAGCCACAGAGACGTTAGAAAGAACTTTTTCAGTGTCAGAGTAGTTAGTAAATGGAATGCATTAGGAAGTGATGTGGTGGAGGCTGACTCCATACACAGTTTCAAATGTAGATATGATAGAGCCCAATAGGCTCAGGAATCTGTACACCAGTTGATTGACGGTTGAGAGGCGGGACCAAAGAGCCAGAGCTCAACCCCTGCAAGCACAATTAGGTGAGTACAATTAGGTGAGTACACACGCACACACACACTTATATATTATGTGAGAAATTTTTAAAGAATTCTGATAAAGAAAGAGATCTAGGGGTGGTTCTAGATAGAAAACTATCACCTGAGGACCACATAAAGAATATTGTGCGAGGAGCCTATGCCAGACTTTCTAACTTCAGAATTGCTTTTAAATACATGGATGGCGATATACTAAAGAAATTGTTCACGACTTTTGTTAGGCCAAAGCTAGAATATGCAGCGGTTGTGTGGTGCCTATATCTTAAGAAGCACATCAACAAACTGGAAAAGGTGCAAAGACATGCTACTAAGTGGCTCCCAGAACTGAAGGGCAAGAGCTACGAAGAGAGGTTAGAGGCATTAAATATGCCAAAACTGGAAGACAGAAGAAAAAGAGGTGATATGATCACTACATAAAAAATAATAACAGGAATTGATAAAATCGATAGGGAAGATTTCCTGAGACCTGGAACTTTAAGAACAAGATGTCATAGATATAAACTAGCTAAACACAGATGCCAAAGAAATATAAGAAAATTCACTTTCGCAAACAGAGTGGTAGACGGTTGGAACAAGTTAGGTGAGAAGGTGGTGGAGGCCAAGACCGTCAGTAGTTTCAAAGCGTTATATGACAAAGAGTGCTTGGAAGACGGGACACCACGAGCGTAGCTCTCATCCTGTAACTACACTTAGGTAATTACACTTAAGTAATTACACACAAACGTTCAGTCAGGGAAGAAAGGATTAACACCTTTTGTGGAAAGGAGGTAAGACCTCACTATACTCCACCCCCCCCCCCTCTTACCCCCATCTGACCTGATCTGACCTGGTCGCCATCTCCGCCCCCCCACCCCCAGTCCCCCGAATCTCCGTTACAAACACTCTCCCCCTCGCTCACCCTTCCCCACTCTCTCCCCCTCTCTCCCTCTCCCTCTCCCACTCTCTGTCTGTCTGTCTGTCTGTCTGTCTGTCTCTCTCTCTCTCTCTCTCTCTCTCTCTCTCTCTCTCTCTCTCTCTCTCTCTCTCTCTCTCTCTCTCTCTCTCTCTCTCTCCTCTCTCTCTCTCTCTCTCTCTCTCTCTCTCTCTCTCCTCTCTCTCTCTCTCTCTGTCTCTCCCCTTCTCTCTCTGTTTCTCTATCTCTCTTTTTTTATCTCTCTCTCTTTTCTCTATCTCTCTCTTTTTATCCCTCTCCCACTCTCTCTCTCTCTCTCTCTCTCTCTCTCTCTCTCTCTCTCTCTCTCTCTCCTCTCTCTCTCTCTCTCTCTCTCTCTCTCTCTCTCTCTCTCTCTCTCTCTCTCTCTCTCTCTCTCTCTCTCTCTCTCTCTGTCTCTCTCTTTCTCTCCCCCCCTCTCTCTCTCTCTCTCTCTCTCTCTCTCTCTCTCTCTCTCTCTCTCTCTCTCTCTCTCTCTCTCTCTCTCTCTCTCTCTTATCTCTCTCTCTCTCTCTCTCTCTCTCTCTCTCTCTCTCTCTCTCTCTCTCTCTCTCTCTCTCTCTCTCTCTCTCTCTCTCTCTCTCTCTCTCTCTCTCTCTCTCTCTCTCTCTCTCTCTCTCTCTCTCTCTCTCTCTCTCTCTCTCTCTCTCTCTCTCTCTCTCTCTCTCTCTCTCTCTCTCTCTCTCTCTCTCTCTCTCTCTCTCTCTCTCTCTCTCTCTCTCTCTCTCTCCTCCTCTCTCTCTCTCTCTCTCTCTCTCTCTCTCTCTCTCTCTCTCTCTCTCTCTCTCTCTCTCTCTCTCTCTCTCTCTCTCTCTCTCTCTCTCTCTCTCTCTCTCTCTCTCTCTCTCTCTCTCTCTCTCTCTCTCTTCTCTCCCCCACCCCACTCTGCCCTTCTGACAAATCCTATCACGGCACAACTAGTGACAGGGTCAAGCATGGCAGCCAGAGCTAACAGGGGAACAGGGAAAAGTCCAGGGGACGAAATAAGGAAATGTTCGCCAAGTTTCTGGAGGACATCAAGAATGAGATGCAGGAAATGAAGAATAAAATAAGCCACCTAAAAAGAGAGCTGACAGCAACAAAGGAGGAGATTAGGGCCCTCAAAGAGAACAGTATCGATGCTGAGACTCAGATAACCACCCAGGGAGAAGGTGGTAATAGTATTTTGGAAGAGAATGCCACAATAAAAGCAACATTTGCAGAAATGCTAAAAAAACAAAACTCTAAAGTAATGACTGCAGTGAGGGAGGTAGCCATGAAAGCAGCCACCTCACAGGAAGTGGCACGCTTCACTAGCCAGCTGCTGCAAAGGAAAAGATCAGTGGTAGCTGTTGGTATTAAACAGCTGGAAGGCTCTAATAGGAAAGAATGGAATGATAAGGACAAAGCAGCAGTGAATGAAATACTGAAGGCACTAGACATGGAAGGGGCTGAGCATAGCATTGAAAGGGTTTTCAGTTTAGGCTGGTACAAAAAAGACCGAGACCGTGTGTTAAAGATAGTGTTTGCAAACGAGAACACAAAGGACATGATTCTAACAAAGAAAACCCACCAGCAACATGTGGGAGAATTAAATGAAAGTATTCCTCCAGAGGGACATGACGAGGGAGGAGAGATCCCATCTGGACCAACAGCCTTTCTTACATCCAGATCCAGCAGGTATCTCTTGACCTCCTCTCTCATAATTTCGAACTCTTCTAAGGCCGCCTGGTTTACTTCCCTTTCTCCAGCACAGTGACCTCACCTTGTTCTATTGTGAAAACCTCCTGGAACCTCTTGTTGAGTTCTTCACACACCTCACATTTTTTACACCACCTGCATTTTCTTGGGATATGGCGGCAGAAGCAGGGAAGAAGTGCAGGGCGAGAGGGGGAAAACCAGGAAATCACAGCTCCTAATACATCACCCCCAGAGGCAAGGGGGGAAACCACAACCAGCTACCCAGTAACACCAGTGGGGAGGGCAACTCCACCATCCTCCTCTGCATAGAAAATCCCCCCCCCCTACCCCAAACACTCCCTGTCCCTCCCCCTTCACTTGACCCCTCATCCCAGTATCCTCTGCAACCCTGTTATCCACCTCACAAATCCTCACACCCATGGAACAGGTTCCCCCACTAGCAGAACACTCACCAAGGAGGAGATTTGAGAAGGGACAGAAGAAAGTGAGCCTCTAGGCAATGTACATTAACATAGATGGAATTACAAATAAAGCAAATGAACTTGGAGAATGGGTACTAGAGGATAACCCAGACATAATAGCTTTCACAGAAACAAAGCTAACGAAAACCATAACAAATGCAGTGTTCCCACAGGACTATTATGTTATGAGGAAAGAGAGGGAAGGAAGAGGTGGGGTGGTGTAGCTCTGCTGGTAAGAAAAGGCTGGGATTTTGAGGAGATGGTTGTTCAGGGATGTGAAGGTTTCAGTGACTACATAACTGGTACAATAACAACTGGAGGGCAAAAAATTATAGTCGTAGTTATATATAATCCACCACCAAATGACAGAAGACCCAGACAGGAATAATATAGAAACAACATGGACACCATTAACATAATATAGAGAGCAGCTTCTGTTGCTAGCTGGAATGGATCTGGACTATTAATCATAGGAGACTTCAACCATGGGAAGATAGTTTGTGAGAACAGAGACCCACATGGAGGACCAGAAACATGGAGAGCTAAGCTGCTAGACGTGGCAACAAGAAACTTTCTAAGCCAGCACATCAGGGCCCAACAAGAATGAGAGGAGAGGATGAACAAGCAATGCTTGATGTGATATTTACCCTAAATGAGTGGATATAAGGGAAGTCAAGATGGAAGCACCCTTGGGAATGAGTGATCACAGTGTATTGAACTTTGAGTACCTGGTAGAGCTAGGAATTATCTCCCCAAAAAAGAACTAGGAAACAAAAGGATGGCTTACCGAAAGGGAAATTATGAGGAGATGAGAAGCTTCCCAAGGGAAATATCTTGGGACACAGTCCTCAGAGCTAAGTCAGTACAAGATATGATGGACTATGTTACCCAAAGTGTCAGGAGGCAGTAAACAGGTACATCTCGGCCCAAAAGGAAAAATCCGAGAAGCAAAAGAAGAATCCATGGTATAATAGGGCATGTATGGAAGCAAAGAAACTGAACAAAAGGGCGTGGAGGAACTTCCGGAATAACAGAACACCAGAAAGCAGAGAGAGAGAGATACCAGAGAACCAGGAATGATACGTCAGGGTGAGAAGAGAAGCAGAGAAAAGTTATGAAAATGATATAGCAAACAAAGCCAAGACCGAACCAAAGCCACTTCACAGTCACATCAGAAGGAAAACAACAGTGAAAGAACAGGTAGTGAAACTTAGAACAGGCGAGGACAGGTATACAGAGAATGACAAAGAGGTGTGTGAAGAACTCAACAAGAGGTTCCAGGAGGTCTTCACAATAGAACAAGGTGAGGTCACTGTGCTAGGAGAAAGGGAAGTAAACCAGGCGGCCTTAGAAGAGTTCGAAATTACGAGAGAGGAGGTCAAGAGACACCTGCTGGATCTGGATGTAAGAAAGGCTGTTGGTCCAGACGGGATCTCACAATGGGTACTGAAAGTGTGTGCAGAGGCACTTTGCTTGCCACTCTCGATAGTGTATAGTAGGTCTCTGGAGACGGGAGACTTACCAGTAATATGGAAGACGGCAAATGTGGTCCCAATATACAAAAAGGGCGACAGGCAAGAGGCACTGAACTACAGGCCAGTGTCCTTGACTTGTATACCATGCTAGGTGATGGAGAAGATCGTGAGAAAAAACCTGGTATCACATCTGGAGAGAAGGGACTTCGTGACAAATCGCCAACATGGGTTCTGGGAGGGTAAATCTTGCCTGACAGGCTTAATTGAATTCTACGACCAGGTGACAAAGATTAAGCAAGAAAGAGACGGCTGTGTGGCCTGCATTTTCTTGGATTGTCGGAAAGCCTTTGACGCAGTACCGCATAAGAGGCTGGTACATAAGCAGGAGAGACAGGCAGGTGTAGCTGGTAAGGTGCTTCAGTGGATAAGGGAATACCTAAGCAATAGGAAGCAGAGAGTTACAGTGAGGGGTGAGACCTCCGATTGGCGTGAAGTCACCAGTGGATTCCCACAGGGCTCTGTACTTGGACCAATCCTGTTTCTGATATATGTAAATGATCTCCCGGAGGGTATAGATTCATTCCTCTCAATGTTTGCGGACGATGCCAAAATTATGAGAAGGATTAAGACAGAAGAGGACTGCTTGAGGCTTCAAGATGACCTAGACAAGCTGAAGGAATGGTCGAACAAATGGTTGTTAGAGTTTAACCCAACCAAATGTAATGTAATGAAGATAGGTTTGGGGAGCTGGAGGTCAGATACAAGGTATCATCTGGGAGAGGAAATTCTTCAGGAGTCAGAGAAAGAAAAAGACTTGGGGGTTGATATCACGCCAGACCTGTCTCCAGCAGCCCATATCAAGAGGATAACATCAGCGGCATATGCCAGGCTGGCCAACATACGAACGGCATTCAGAATCATGGTAAAGAATCATACAGAACTTTGTATACCACATATGTCAGGCCAATCCTGGAGTATGCAGTCCCAGCATGGAGTCCATATCAAGTCAAGGATAAGACTAAACTGGAAACGGTTCAAAGGTTTGCCACCAGACTAGTACCCGAGCTGAGAGGTATGAGCTACGAGGAGAGACTACGGGAATTAAACCTTACTTTGCTGGAAGACAGAGAAGTTAGTTAGATCACCACATTCAAGATTCTCAAGGAATTGATAGAGTAGATAAAGACAGGCTATTTAACACAAGGGGCACACATACAAGGGGATACAAGTGGAAACTGAGTGCCTAAATGAGCCACAGAGATATTAGAAAGATCTTGTTTGGTGTCAGAGTGGTTGACAAATGGAATTCATTAGGAGGTGATGTGGTGGAGGCTGACTCCATACACAGTTTCAGGTGTAAATATGATAGAGCCCAATAGGCTCAGGAATCTGTACACCTGTTGATTGACAGTTAAGAGGCGGGACCAAAGAGCCAGAACACAATCCCCGCAAACACAACTAGGTGAGTGCAACTAGGTGAGTACACACAAGTTTAACAGCCACAGGGAGAGGAGCATCACTCCCACCTTCAACCAATGGACGTCTACCTGCCTCAACCCAAGCCAGCCCCCATTAAGTGCCCACCTAGGGCATCTTCCCCCCACTCACCACCCTCCCCAGGACCTCCTTTCTCACCAACCCCACACCAGCCCTCCCTTCTCACCCATGCCCCCACCCCCGTTTTCGCCATCCCTAAGCCCTCCGTTCGCCCCCACCCAAGCCCTCCATTCTCCCCCACTACTCTAAGCCCGCCTTTCTTCCCCACTCCCCTAAGCCCTCCCTTCCTCCTCACCACCCTCAGCTCTCCCCCCCTTTAATCCCTCCCTTCTCTTCTGCTCCCAAGGCTACCCTTTTCCCTCATTCCCCTACCAAGCCACGCCCACCCTCCCCCCATACCACCCAAGCCTCCCCCTCTCACTCACCCCCAAGCCTCCCCCTCTTACTCCCCTTCTCACCCTCCCCCCCATGCCCTCTCTTCTCCCCCCCCCAAGCCCTCTCTCCTCCACCACCACTCTCCCCGTACCCGATCCTCCCAGCCCCAGCACCCCCCATATCCCCCAGGTCCCCCTCCTTAGGCCCTCCCATCCTGGATCCTCCCTCTTTCCCTCTTTCATGGGAAACAACAGAAAATGAGAAGGGACAGAAGAGAGTCAGTTCAGGGTGATGCACTCAAACATAGATGGGATTACAAGCAAGGCAAGTGAACTAAGGGAAAGAGCACAAGAAGTGAACCCAGATGTAATCGGACTCGCACAAACAAAACTCTCAGGAATCAAAATGGTTGAGGTGTTTCCCCAGGACTACGCAGTAATAAGGAAAGAGGGGGAAGGTAGGGGAGGAGGTGGAGTGGCTCTACTAATGAGAAAGGAATGGAGTTACAAGGAGATGGCTATCCCAGGCTGCAAGGGATTCAGAGACTACATAACAGGTACCATGGCAATGGGAGGACCAAGAATAGTAGTAGCAGTGATATATAACCCTCCACCCAATGATAGAAGACTCAGGCAAGAGTATGGCAACAACAACATGGCAGTTAACACTATAAATGAGAGGGAAGCCTCTGCTGCCTGTAGAAATATATCTCATCTGCTCATCATGGGGGACTTTAATCATAGAAGGATAGACTGAGAGAACAAGGAATCACATGGAGGTGTGGATACATGGAGAGCTAAGCTATTGGAGGTGGGACAAGAAACTTCTTAAGCCAGCCTGTCAGAGGACCCACAAGGATGAGAGGAAACGATTAACCAGAGAGACTTGACCTAGTCTTCACTCGAACGACTCCGACATAAGGGATATCGGTTTCGAGGCCCCAGTAGGAATGAGCGACCACAGTGTCGGACGTTTGAGTATCTGATTGAAGAAGGGTTAAGGAACTCGAGGAGGGGAACTGAAAACAAAAGGCTGGCATTCCGAAAGGGAAACTATGAGGAGAGAAGGAAATTCCTAACAGATATAACATGAGAAACAGAGCTCAGAGAAAAGACGGCCCAAGACATGATGGACTACATCATGCAGAAGTGTAAAGAGGCAGCAGACAAGTTTGTCCCGGTCCAAAAGGAAAACAATGAAATGCAAATGAGAAACCCATGGTTTAATCAGAGATGTAGGCTAGCTAAGCAGCAAAGTAAAAGGGCATGGAGAAACTATAGAAATAACAGATCACTCAAGAGCAGAGAAACATACCAGAGTGCAGGGAATGAATATGCCAGGTTGAGAAGAGAGACAGAAAGGCATTACGAAAATGACGTTGCAAGCAAGGCAAAAGACTCAACCTAAATTGCTGCACAGCCACATCAGGAGAAAAAACAACAGTAAAGGAACAGGTAATGAAATTGTGGATAGGGGCAGACAGATTCACAACAAACGACAAGGAAGTGGGCGAGGAAGTGAATAATAAATTCCAAGAGGTCTTCACATGCAAGGGGAAGTTCCAGAGATAAGAGAGGGAATAGTTAACCAGGAATCACTAGAAGAGTTTGAGACTTCCAGTGGGGATTGTTATGATCCCAGGTAGCCGAAAAACGAGTCTCCCCTTTGAGAATTATACTATCAAGCCTGACCTAACCAGGAGGTCTAAGAAATATAGAGGCGATAACACAGATGAAAAATAGTATGTTGGATTCAATGGACAGTTTAAGATTATGGGCAGTAAGTAAGGAAATAGATAAATGACTGGCTAGGAGATGTGGACATTTTTGCTGGAGGCGTGAGGCTCGTTTCAGGAGGGGCTTTGACCTCACTTGAGTGCCAGACATCGCAGGGGAAAGCCGCGCTCCGTTGAGCTCCCGTCAGAAGGGAACCCCTAGTGATATATCTCGAAGAGAAGAGAAGTGTGCAGACGTACCAGCTGTGGAATCGAGCTGGGGACGTGTGGTCTCAAGTCCCAGGCGATGAGAAGTGTTTATTAAATCGCCCAGAGGCATTATCGTGGGCCGTAGCAGCGCCCTGACCAACTTCGTCAGAGGAAGGAGCGCCCTCGACCAGACAATCTGTGGTAAGCACGATATACGCCAGTTCATAGTGATTGCTTGTAGTTGGTCGTGTGCCTAGCGACAGTAGCAATGTTTATTGATAAGTTAGACATGTTTTAATAAGGCAGAAAGCCTGAAATAAGAGAGTGGAGAGGGAGGAACACGGAGCGACGTCCGTCCCCTCTGAGCGCTGGCGGGCAACTGAGGGAGTCGGCTCCTGACGGTGGAAGACCCTCCCAGCGTGAGTGAGGACCGCTGCCGGGCGAGGTGGAGTATGGACCCGCCCAAAATGGGGAGTCCACTCTCACTGTATGTAGAGGACAGATAGAGATTTGAGGCAAACATATTGTGTGATTATTTTTGTTTATGTGTTAAAGGGGAAACATTTTATTGGAGTGTCGATGGGTTGCAGGTTTGTCTTTGGGGAAGAAGTTGCTGAGAACTTCGAAGCCAGCATAGATGAAGTAATTGATGAGACTCCAAGGTAGTGAAGCAGAGGACCTCGAGCTGTGAGGAGAAGCAGTGAAGAGGAGTGTCACGTGTTTCTGTAGAGGTGGTGAAGCACCATAGTTGCTCGAGGGAACTTCATGGTGTAGCAGCCAAGAGAGCTGTGGAGGACCCTAGCAGAAGGGTGAAGCACCGTAGTTGCTCAAGGAAACTTCATGATAGCAGCCTGGAGGAGCTGCAGAGGATCCTGGTAGTGAAGCCTGGAAGAACCTAAGGATATTAGGGTAGTGAACTTCCAGAGGTGGAAGGGAAGTTCTGGTGGATTACTTGTAGGGAGTTGATAGTGTTTGGTTGTCATTAGCGTGCAAGACGCAGTGAGAGATGAGTGACTGTTTGTATTCTTATGTCAAGGAGTGTTTTATACTGAAGTTTAGAGTTACAGTCGTAGGCTGGATTACCTACAGATGTATGCGTTCTAGGACTGATAGGGTGATCGATTGATCATTGCAGTGTAGCAAGGAACATTTATGCTGATATATGTTATTGCATTCAAATGCTGATTTTCTTTGTACACATTTATAGATACATATATATATTCTCTTGCTGATGGTACAACAGTGTATGTAGACTTGATCAACTTGAGGAGGTTGAGAGGATACCACTTGATAAGCTGATGATAGAGTTCTGATGATGTTGGAGTGCAACCTGATTGTAATATTATAGAGTATAGGATCCATTATTATTATATGTGTGTATGTATCGTGTATGTGCTTTGTTCAGTAAATGTATCCCAATTTGCTGGTATTTGACCTTGTCCTAGTGAGGCTTCCCATGAAATAGTACAGAAGGAGAGAGAGAGAGAGAAAGAACCAAGAACCACTGCTGTGGACAGGGTAGAAGGTAATACTAATAATTCAAAGGGGGATTGAGATCATATCACATAAGGAGAGAGTGGGGAGTCACAGCGACTCGAGTGGGTGTGTGCACGTGACAACGAGGCTAAGTGTTGGAGCCGCATCCCTTAAATGTGTGACGTTGAGCCCCTCCCCAAGAGCCAGAAGTGCCTAGTGTGATCTCCTAGTGAGGTATAAGCACTCTACCGAGTTGTGGGTTGGGTTGTCCGTAAAGGAGGAACACGACGACAGCAACACCACCAACCCACAGACTATAATAAATTGGAGGCCTGTGTCCGGGAGAGTGAACTGACACACCCACACCCTGTCCAAGAGTGGATTTGTACACCCTTGCTGAAATAGATAAACTGTGTGACCGCAGGTGTATACTCTCTCTCTTGGGAAGACTCACAGGACAAGATGGAGAAGGTGAAAGCGTTTGTGGAGTCAGGCAAGCCTGAGGACTTGGAAGGTTGCACGAGGGATCAATTGAAGCAAATAGCAGAAAAATGTGGCATTAGGTTGAAAGCATCTAAAGTAGCTGGGATGAAGGATGAGATCCTGAGACAGTTAAGAGCCAAAAATGAAGCGGCAGAACAAGGAGCCCAGAAAGGAGCTGAAAGTGGAAAGGAGGATGATGGTTCAGGATGAAGTGAGATCCCAGGGATCAAGTAGGAGCAGCAAGAGTAGCCGCAGTAGCAGGAGTAGCCGAAATAGGAGCTTGGAAAGATTCCAGTTAGAGCTCCAGATGCAGCGTGAGGAGAGACAGTTCCAGCTGGAAAAGATGAAATTAGAACTCCAGATGAAAAATGAAGCCGAGAAGGAAAAAGAGAAAACCAGACTGGAAGTAGAAAAAGAGAAAACCAGAGTAAGAGAACTGGAGTTGGAACAGAAGAAAGAAAAAGAGAAAGCAAGACTAGAGGTGGAGAAAGAAAAAGAGAAAACCAGAATAAGGGAACTGGAGTTGGAACAGGAGAAAGAAAAAGAGAAAGCAAGGCTAGAGGTGGAAAAAAGAAAAAGAGAGAACAAAACAAATGCAGATAGAAGCGAATAGAACCTTGGCTGAACAAAGGATTGAACATGGGTTGCCAGAGAGCACCACCCAGGTATCACACTCACCAGATGTTAGGGTTAGGGAGAAGGACATTCCCTTGTTTGTTCCCGAAGAGGCGGAGAGCTTCTTCGAGCATTTTGAAAAAGTTGCCAGCATCAAAGAGTGGCCACAGGAGGAATGGGCCCAGCTGGTCCAATTAAGATTGACCGGTGCAGCCAGGGAGGCATACACCCAATTGTCACTGGAAGAGTGCCAGGATTATGCCACGGTAAAGAGCAGCATATTGCACTCGTTTCAGTTAACCCCAGAAGCTTATAGGAAGCGCTTCAGAGAGATGATCAAAGTTGGAGCGTGTACGTTTGCTGAGACAGCAAGGGATCTGGAAAGACGATTCCAGAAGTGGATTGAGGCTGCTGGAGTTGGATCTTACGCTGACCTAAAGCAACTGATGGTCATGGAGAAGTTCTTGGAGATGATGCATCCCGAAACAAAGTTCAAGATCCAAGAAGCAGGGATAAAGGAGGCGAAAGATGCCGCAGATAGGGCGGATATGATTACCGAAGCATATAAGAGCTTGAGGGAGAACAGAGTGAAAAGCGAGGCGAGACGCAGCAATAGCAGACCCAGTGGAGTCTGGGGAGGAAGAAGTTTTGGGGGGCAGACAAGCAGACTAGCTAGTTTTAAGCCCCATGAAGGAAAGTTGCAGAGTCCGACTGCTGGAGGTAAGCAGGAAAATAAAAATGTGCAGAGGAGACAAGAGTCCAATGAAGCTCCACAGAGTATGAGTAGTACATCTGGCCCGAGGAACTCCAATACGAGTGGGCAGAGTCAGAGCCACTCGGGGGCGTATAGGAGAGATTTTTCCCAAATGAGATGCTACAAGTGCAACAGATCAGGTCACATGATGCGAGATTGTCGGCAGGGCAAGAGAGTCGTGACCCTGACAACATGTGATCCCCGGAAGAAGTACGTTGATGTACAACAAGACAAACCACAGAAGGTAGATTTGATGAACGAGCGGTATAGGCCGTTCATTAGTAAAGGTTGGGTCGGCATAGAAGGTCAACCCGAGGTGGAGGTTAGTATCCTCAGGGATACTGGAGCCAATCAGAGCTTGATTCTGAGAGGCCTAATAAGAAATGATCGACTGTTAGCTGGCAGTAGGAGGATAAAGGTTCATGGGTTGTTGTCTAAGAGTGACATGCCCGTGTGTGCTGTCCAGTTGAAGTCAGATTATTTGTCGGCGGAGGTGATGTTGGGAGTGTGCCCCAACATACCTGTTCCAGGAGTCCAAGTGATCCTGGGGAACGACTTGTGTGGGTTCAAGGTGTTGCCAGAGCTGATAGTAAAAGCTGTGCCGGAGGTGAACCAGAAGGACCGCGGTACAAGTGGAACGCCGGACAAGATAGATCTAGCCAGCATCCTTGAAGATGAGGCAGAGGACAGTCAAGTCATCGTATACCCGGCTTGTGTAGTGACAGAGTCGGACGTAGCCGCCGAGGAAGACATTGGAGATGATATAGCAGTGTCGACTCCACCAAGGGAGGAGGTCAACATGGACATGTCTGGGCTGTTCGATGAAGATCCAGCTCAGAAGAATGAGGATTCGAGGAGACAGGAAGTGAAGATGACCCTACCTGAAAAGTTCAGTGTGAACCGAGCGGACCTGATTAGGGCTCAGAAAGAGGAGTTTATATTTTTAATCAGGGAGGCAAAAGGGGAAAACTCATGTCCGGAGTCCCCGTGTACTACTACTTGGACGATGATGTACTAATGAGGAAGTGGCGACCGGACAAAGCCGGCACAGATAAGGTATGGTTGGAGAAGCACCAAGTGTTAGTGCCGAAGGAGTTTAGGGCGGCTGTGTTAGAACTAGCCCACTCCATAGATATGGCAGGGCACTTAGGGGTGAAGAAGACCTTAAATAAGGTGCAGGAGCACTTCTACTGGCCGAACGTGTGGAAGGAGGTAAAGAAGTATTGTAGGACATGTTTGGCATGCCAACGTGCAGGTAAGCCGGCTCCGGCTATACCAAAGGCACCCTTAAAGCCCATACCGGCATTTGGCGAGCCTTTTGAGAGAGTCTTGATAGACTGTGTAGGTCCGTTGCCAAGGACCAGAAAAGGCCACGAGTACTTACTGACCCTAATGTGCACGGCAACCCGTTTCCCCGAAGCAATCCCCCTGAGAAGAGTGACGTCGAGAGCCGTTCTGGATAGACTACAGAACTACATTGCGTGGGTAGGAATGCCCAAGGTTATTCAGACGGACCAGGGGAGTGTCTTCCAGTCGAAGTTGTTTAGGGAAACTGTGAGAGGATGGAAGGTAGAGCAAGTGCGCTCGTCACCGTATCACCCTCAGTCGCAGGGAGCGTTGGAGCGTTTCCATGGAACGCTAAAGAACTTGTTGAGGATATACTGCGCTGAGGAAGGGAGTAGTTGGGACGAGGCATTACCATCCGTGTTGTTCGCCATCAGGGATGCAGTAGTAGAATCACTCGGATTCACCCCATTTCAACTGGTGTACGGACACTCCGTGAGGAGCCCAGTGGGCGCGCTGAAGGAGCAGCTCACCGTGGATAGGCCTAAGGTGGACGTGGGACAATATGTGAAAACTTTTAGAGAGCGACTCTCTAGGGCCAGAGATTTGGCCAAGGAAAATTTGAGAACATCCCAGGCAGAGATGGTAAGGTACCACGGCAGGAAAGCGAAGGGCAGGAATTTTCAAGAAGAAGATCAGGTGTTAGTCCTACTACCGGTAAAAGGAAGTATATACGAGTCGAGATTTTGTGGACCATATACCATCCAGAAGGCATTAGGGGATGTGAATTATGTAATCCACATGCCAGATCGTCCGAGGAAGTCACAGGTTTGCCACGTGAACATGATAAAGACGTACTATGACAGAGATAAGCCTCTAGGCGATGAAGAACAGATGGAAACCCCATTGCAGGCGACTGTGCTTTGTGTAGGAGACGGCAAAGGGATAGAAGAGGAGAACTGTAAGTTAGAGAGGGCCGATGGCGCGAAGATATCAAATACGGAATGCCTGGCCAAGATAGGTGAGCGTCTGGGTCATTTGGAGGATGACCAACGCCAGGAGCTGGTGGAGATCCTACGGAGGAATAAGTCGTTATTCACGGACGTGCCTAGAAGACACCGCGGAACGGTGCACGAAGTGAATGTAGGGAGTGCTGAGCCCATCAAGCAGCACCCTTACAGAGTTAACCCGGAGAAAGCGGCGGCAATGAGAGCAGAAGTGAAGTATCTGCTAGATAACGACTTGGCAGAGGTTAGCGACAGTGACTGGGGTTCGCCGTGCCTACTCGTGAAGAAGAGTGACGGCACGTACTGGTTCTGCACCGATTATAGGAAGGTGAATGCAGTCACGGTCGCTGACTCGTTTCCGATACCCCGCATTGACGATTGCATAGATCGGATTGGGAGTGCACGGTATGTCTCGAAGATAGACCTGCTGAAGGGATACTACCAGATTCCCCTGTCCGAGGAGGCCAAGAGCATCTCAGCGTTCGTGACACCCGACGGCTTGTACCAATATAAAGTGGTGCCGTTCGGAATGAAGAATAGTGGTAGTTGTTTTAACGAGTAATGAATCAGGTATTACAAGGCGTGACTGGATGTGCAGTGTACATCGATGATATTGTGGTGTTCGCTGATTCCTGGAAGGATCACGTGGATCGACTTTTAGATTTGTTCGATCGGTTGGAGAAGGCCAACATGACGATCAACTTGGCAAAAAGCGAGTTCGGGAGAGCCCGCCTGGAGTACCTTGGATATATAGTAGGGCAAGGCGAGGTTGCTCCGGTAAGAACAAAGGTGGAGGCCATTGACAACTTCCCGGTACCCAGGAGTAAGAAAGAATTGTTGAGATACCTCGGTGTGATTGGATATTACCGGAAGTTCTGTGAAAATTTCTCCACCATAGCCGCTCCTATGACGAGTTTGCTATCAAAGAGCAAGAAGTGGGAGTGGAATGCAACAGCACAAGAGGCATTTGAAAAGACCAAAAGACTGTTGACCGAGGCGCCTGTACTAGTGTCACCCAATTTTGGAGCGCCGTTTACGTTATTTGTAGATGCCAGTGATATAGGGGCCGGAGCTGTACTGACACAGCAGAATGATGAAATTTACCGCCCCGTGTCCTTCTTCTCGAAGAAGTTCGTTAAGCACCAGAGGTCGTACAGTACAGTCGAGAAAGAGACTTTGGCCCTGGTGATGGCATTGAAACATTTTGAAGTGTATGTGAGTGGGGGAGGACACCCAGTGACAGTGTATACAGACCATAATCCCCTAGTTTTCCTGAAGAAAATGAAGCATGCAAACCAGAGATTAACCAGATGGTTTTTATCGCTCCAAGAGTATGACCTGGTGATAACGCACATAAGAGGGCGAGACAATGTAGTGGCTGATGCGTTATCTCGAGCCTAGCCACTAGAATAATTCTCAAAACAAGGGGGAGGGAGTGTTATGATCCCAGGTTGCCGAAAAACGAGTCTCCCCTTTGAGAATTATTCTATCAAGCCTGACCTAACCAGGAGGTCTAAGAAATATAGAGGCTGAAGTGTGCAGACGTACCAGCTGTGGAATCGAGCTGGGGACGTGTGGTCTCAAGTCCCAGGCGATGAGAAGTGTTTATTAAATCGCCCAGAGGCATTATCGTGGGCCGTGGCAGCGCCCTGACCAACTTCGTCAGAGGAAGGAGCGCCCTCGACCAGACAATCTGTGGTAAGCACGATATACGCCAGTTCATAGTGATTGCTTGTAGTTGGTCGTGTGCCCAGCGACAGTAGCAATGTTTATTGATAAGTTAGACATGTTTTAATAAGGCAGAAAGCCTGAAATAAGAGAGTGGAGAGGGGGGAACACGGAGCGACGTCCGTCCCCTCTGAGCGTTGGCGGGCAACTGAGGGAGTCGGCTCCTGACGGTGGAAGACCCTCCCAGCGTGAGTGAGGACCGCCGCCGGGCGAGGTGGAGTATGGACACGCCCAAAACGGGGGAGTCCACTCTCACTGTATGTAGAGGACAGATAGAGATTTGAGGCAAACATATTGTGTGATTATTTTTGTTTATGTGTTAAAGGGGAAACATTTTATTGGAGTGTCGATGGGTTGCAGGTTTGTCTTTGGGGAAGAAGTTGCTGAGAACTTCGAAGCCAGCATAGATGAAGTAATTGATGAGACTCCAAGGTAGTGAAGCAGAGGACCTCGAGCTGTGAGGAGAAGCAGTGAAGAGGAGTGTCACGTGTTTCTGTAGAGGTGGTGAAGCACCATAGTTGCTCGAGGGAACTTCATGGTGTAGCAGCCAAGAGAGCTGTGGAGGACCCTAGCAGAAGGGTGAAGCTCCGTAGTTGCTCAAGGAAACTTCATGATAGCAGCCTGGAGGAGCTGCAGAGGATCCTGGTAGTGAAGCCTGGAAGAACCTAAGGATATTAGGGTAGTGAACTTCCAGAGGTGGAAGGGAAGTTCTGGTGGATTACTTGTAGGGAGTTGATAGTGTTTGGTTGTCATTAGCGTGCAAGACGCAGTGAGAGATGAGTGACTGTTTGCATTCTTATGTCAAGGAGTGTTTTATACTGAAGTTTAGAGTTACAGTCGTAGGCTGGATTACCTACAGATGTATGCGTTCTAGGACTGATAGGGTGATCGATTGATCATTGCAGTGTAGCAAGGAACATTTATGCTGATATATGTTATTGCATTCAAATGCTGATTTTCTTTGTACACATTTATAGATACATATATATATTCTCTTGCTGATGGTACAACAGTGTATGTAGACTTGATCAACTTGAGGAGGTTGAGAGGATACCACTTGATAAGCTGATGATAGAGTTCTGATGATGTTGGAGTGCAACCTGATTGTAATATTATAGAGTATAGGATCCATTATTATTATATGTGTGTATGTATCGTGTATGTGCTTTGTTCAGTAAATGTATCCCAATTTGCTGGTATTTGACCTTGTCCTAGTGAGGCTTCCCATGAAATAGTACAGAAGGAGAGAGAGAGAGAAAGAACCAAGAACCACTGCTGTGGACAGGGTAGAAGGTAATACTAATAAGTCAAAGGGGAATTGAGGAGATCATATCACATAAGGAGAGAGTGGGGAGTCACAGCGGCTCGAGTGGGTGTGTGCACGTGACAACGAGGCTAAGTGTTGGAGCCGCATCCCCTAAATGTGTGACGTTGAGCCCCTCCCCAAGAGCCAGAAGTGCCTAGTGTGATCTCCTAGTGAGGTATAAGCACTCTACCGAGTTGTGGATTGGGTTGTCCGTAAAGGAGGAACACGACGACAGCAACACCACCAACCCACAGACTATAATAGGATGTAAGGAATCTCTTGCTAGAGTTGGATGTGACATAGGCTATAGGCCTGAATGGAATCTCCCCATGGATACTATAATAAGGAGCAGAAGCACTATGCCTGGCACTCTCCATAGTGTATAACAGGTCACTGGTAACAGGGGAACTGCCAAAAATGTGGAAGACTGCTAATGTAGTCCCGATATACAAGAAAGGGGATAGACAGGAAGCACTGAACTACAGGTCAGTGTCCCTAACTTGCATACCATGCAAGCTGATGGAAAAGATTGTGCGAAAAAAACTTGTGGAACATCTGGACCTAAAGAACTTCGTAACACAGCATCAACATTGGTTCAGGGATGGCATGTCCTGCCTCACAGGATTAACTGAATTCTATGACCAGGCAATAAAAATCCGGCAAGAAAGAGAGGGGTAAGCAGACTGCATTTTCTTGGATTGCCAGAAAGCCTTTGAAACAGTACCACACAAGAGGCTAGTGAAAAAGCTGAAGATGCGGGCAGGAGTGAAAGGGAAGGTATTCCATTGGATAAGGGAGTACCTAAGCAACAGAAGACAACGAGTCACTGTGAGGGGTGAGGCCTCAGATTGGCGAGACGTCACCAGTGGAGACCAGCAGGGTTCAATCCTTGGACCTATACTGTTCCTGATATATATAAATGATCTCCCAGAAGGTATAGAATCGTTCCTCTCATTGTTTGCTGATGATGCAAAAATTATGAGGAGGATTAAAACAGAGAATGATAGTAGGAGGCTACAAGATGACCTAGGCAGACTGAATGAATGGTCCAACAAATGGCTACTAAAGTTCAACTCTAGTAAATGCATGGTCATGAAACTAGGCAGTGGAAACAGGAGGCCAGACATAGGATACCGAATGGGAAATGATGTACTTCATGAAACGGACAGAGAGAAAGATCTAGGAGTTGATATCACACAAAACCTGTCTCCTGAAGTCAACATCAAAAGAATTACATCTGTTGCATATGCGAGGCTGGCTAACATCAGAACAGCCTTCAGGAACCTGTGTAAGGAATCATTCAGAACCTTGTACACCGCATATGTAAGACCAATCCTGGAGTATGCGGCCCCAGCATGGAACCCGTACCTTGTCAATCATAAGACGAAGCTGGAAAAAGTCCAAAGGTATGCCACTAGGCTGGTCCAAGAACTAAGAGGCATGAGTTACGAGGAAAGGATGCGTGAAATGCACCTCGCGACACTGGAAAACAGAAGAGAATGGAGACATGATCACTACCTACAAAATGCTCAGAGGAATTGAATGTGTAGATAAGGATATACTTTTTAACACAGGTGGTATGCAAACAAGGGGAAACAGGTGGAGACTGAGTACTCAAATAAGCCTTAGGAACATTAGAGAGAACTTTTTCAGTGTCAGAGTAGTTAACAAGTGGAATGCATTAGACAGTGATGTGGTGGAGGCTGACTCCTTACACAGTTTCATATGTAGATATGATAGAACCCAGTAGGTTCAGGAATCTGTACATCAGTTGATTGACAGTTGAGAAACGGGACCAAAGAGCCGGAGCTAAATCCCCGCAAGCACAACTAGGTGAATATACAAGTTACTACTTCAATCAAGTGAAAGTTTCACTTGTGACTACATAACAGGTACCATAGCAATTGGAGGACAAAAACTTATAGTCGTAGTCATATAACTCCCACCTAATGACAGACGACCCAGACAGGAATATGATAGAAACAACATGACCACCATTAATATAATATAGAGGGCAGCTTCTGTGGCTAGCAGGAATGGATCTGAACTACTAATCATGGGAGACTTTAACCACGGGAAGATAGACTGGGAGATCAGAGACCCACAAGGGAGACTAGACACAGGGAGAGCTAAGCTGATGGAAGTGGCAACAAGAAACATTATAAGTCAACACATCAAGGGAACGACAAGAATAAGAGGAGAGGATGAACCAGCTATGCTTGATCTGATATTTACCCCTAAATGAGTGGGACATACGGGAAGTTAAGTTGGAAGCACCCTTGGGAATGAGAGATCACAGTGTATTGATCTTTGACTACCTGGTAGAGCTAGGATTTATCTCCCCCCCAAAATAACTAGGAAAAAAAGGACTGGCGTACCGAAAGTGGAATTATGAGGATATGAGAAGTTTCCTTATGGATATACCATGGGACACAGAACTCAGAGCTAAGTTCGTACAAGACATGATGGACTATGTCACCCAAAAGTGTCAGGAGGCAGTAAACTGGTCTATCCCAGCCGAAAAGGAAAAATCCGAGAAGCAAAAGAAGAAATTGTGGTTTAATTGGGCATGTATGGAAGCAAAGGAGCTGAACAAAAAGACGTAGAATTACCGTCCGAAATAACAGAACACCAGAATCAGAACGAGAAACAAGAGAACCAGGAATGAGTATGTTATTGCGAGAAGAGAAGCAGAGAAAAAGTATGATAATGATATAGCAAATAAAGCCAAGACCGAACCAAACCTACTCCACAGTCACATCAGGAGGAAAACAACAGTGAAAGAACAAGTGATGTAACTTAGAATGGGTGAGAACAGATATACCAGACGGCCGTGGAAGGGTTCGAAATAACAAGAAATGAGGCAAGACACACTTTTGGATCTGAATGTGAGTAAGGCTATTGGTCCAGAAGGAATCTCAGCATGAGTACTGAAAGAGTATAATGGGTCACTGGAGACGGAAGACCTACCTGAAATATGGAAGACGGCTAATGTAGTCCCAATATACAAAAAGGGCGACAGGCAAAAGGTACTGAACTACAGGCTAGTGTCCTTAACTTGTATACCATGCAAGGTGATGGAGAATATCATGAGAAAAAAACCTAGTAACTCATCTGGAGAGAAGGAACTTCGTGACAAACCACCGACATGGGTTCAGGAAGGGTAAATCTTGCCTCACTGGCTTAATAAAATTTTACGATCAGGTGACAAAGATTAAGCAAGCAAGAGAAGGATTGGTGGACTGCATTTTCTTGGACTGTCGGGAAGCCTTTGACACAGTACCCCATAAGAGGCTGATACATAAGCTGGAGAAACAGGCAGGAGAGTTACACTGAGGGGTGAGACCTCAGATTAGCATGGAGTCACCAGTGGAGTCCCACAGGGCTTTGTACTCGGACCTATCCTGTTTCTGATATATGTAAATGATCTCCCAGAGAGTATAGACTCATTCTCCTCAATGTTTGCTGACGATTCCAAAATTGTGAGAAGGATTAAGACAGGAGGACAGCTTGAGGCTTCAATAAGACCTGGACAAGCTGCAGGAATGGTCAAACAAATGGTTGTTAGAGTCTAACCCAAGCAAATGTAATGTAATGAAGATTGGTGTAGGGACCAGGAGGCCATATACAAGGTATCATTAGGGAGATGAAATTCTTCAAAAGTCAGAAGGAGAGAAAGACTTGGAGGTTGATATCACATCAGACCTTTCTCCTGAAGCCCACATCAAGAGAATAACATCAGCGGCATATGCCAGGCTGGCCAACATAAGAAACCTGTGTAAAGAATCATACAGAACTTTGTATTCCACATATGTCAGACCAATCCTGGAGCATGCAGTTCCAGCATGGAGTCCATATTCAAGCATTAGACTAAACTGGAAAACGTTCAAAAGTTTCCCACCAGACTAGTATCCGAACCAAGGAGTATGAACTATGAGGAGAGACTACGGGAAATATATCTCACGTCGCTGGAAAACAGAGGAGTTAGGGGGAACATGATCAAGTCAACATGATTCTTATAGGAATTGATAGGACAGATAGAAAGGCTATTTATCACAAAGGGCACACACACTAAGGGACACAGGTGGAAATTGAGTGCCACAGAGATATTAGAAAGAACTTTTTTAGTGTTAGAGTGATTGACAAATGAATGCATTAGGAAGTGATGTGGTGGAGGCTGACTCCATACACAAGTTCCAGTGTAGATATGATAGACCCCAACAGAATCATGACATTTTCTTTTTATTATCTACTAGCTGTACCCGGGCACACATTGCTGCAGCTCAGCAACGCATGTACGTTGCTGTGCAACAGCAACCCTTCCCCTGTCTTCCAGTCCTCCCCACCATTTCCCACTCCCCCGTCCCCTCCTCCTTCCAACCATTCCTCACTCCCCCATCCCTATGACCTCCTCACCATCCACCTCTCCACCTTCCCCTCGTCCTCCTTACCATTCCCAACTCCACCGTCCCCTCGTCCTCTCCCCATCTCCTTCTCTCTCCCATCCCCCTCGTCCTCCCCTACCATTCCCCCCCTCCCCCGTCCTCTCGTCCTCCCCAACTTCCCCCAATTCCTTGTCCCTTTGTCCTCCCCCCCACCAATCTCCATTCCCCTGTCCCATCGTCCCCACCTTCCCCAACTCCCCTGTCCCCTCATTCTCCCCACCATTACCCAATCCTATGTCCTCTCGTCGTCCCCACCCTCCTCCACTCCCGTCCCCTCGTCCTCCCCACTCCCAAGTTCGATGCATTCCCAAATGATCTGATGTTCCCATCAGAAAATTGGGAACATCAAATCATCTAATTTTCCCATCACTGAAATATAAGAAAACCATTAAAAATGAAATGAAAAACAATGAAAAATAAACAAATAAACTATACTCACGAAATGAACGGTGCGGTAAATAACAAAGCTCAATTCCAATGCAATGTCATGCAAAAGGATTAAATCAAAATGAAAATAAATCGAAATCTATGATAATTCAATTTATCAATGAAATCGGAAACATTGAAATGGAATCGAAACATATTTAGTATAGCATAATTTGTTCTTTCGTGCAACAGATGGGTCTTATTTTTTTTTTTAAATCATGTTTTTACCTGTCACAGGTGTGGCATCTATACGTATACTCACGAAATGAACGGTATGATAAACAACACAGCTCTGTTCCAATGCAAAGTCACAAAAAATAATTATATCACAATGAAAATAAATCGACATGTATGAAAATTAAATTTGTCAATGCAATCAAAAACACTGAAATGGAATCGTACCATACTTAGTATAGAGTGTGTGGCTCTTACGTGCAACAGATGGCACCGTTTCTTAAAAAAAATGTTTTTACCTGTCACAGGTATGGCATCTATACTTATACTTACGAAATGAATGGTATGGTAAACAACACAGCTTAATTCCAAAACAATGTCACTCAAAATAATTCCATAAAAATTTAAAAAAATTAAAATCTATGAACATTAATAACATATTTAGTATAGCGTGTGTGTTGCTATTGCGTGCAACAGATGGCGCTGTTTTTTGAAAAAAAACATGTTTTTACCTGTCAGAGGGGTGACATCTATATACAGTGGTACCTCGGAATGCGATTGTCCCTGTATGCGAGATTTTCGGAAGGCGAGGTGTATTTACTCCAAAAATTTGTCTCAGAAGGCGAGGGTTACTTCGGGAGGCGAGTTTGGACGCGAGTTTGTTGATACGCGTACAGCCGACCTAGCGCGTTCGTCGCCCCTCCGCCCCTCAGTTTATTATTGTCTCGCGCTCAGTGACTACCCCCACATCAATTCTTCTCGCGGATTTTCAGTGTTTTGTTGGATTTTTGGTGATTTGTCTATACAATTTGTTATTATATATCTCACCATGGGTCCCAAGAAAGCCAGTGGTAAGGATAAAGGCCAGAAAGCTCATGTGAGGATGACAATAGAGGAGAAACAAGAGATCATTCGGAAGCATGAGAACGGTACACGTGTTGTTGAACTTTGTAGGCAGTACAACAAAGCCACATCAACAATATGCACTATACTTAAGAAGAAAAATAAGATTATGGGTGCTAAAGTGGCAAAAGGAGTAAGAACATTAACGGCACAAAGACCACAAATACTTGAAGAAGTGGAAAAGTTGTTATTAATTTGGATACACGACAAGGAGTTGAGGGGTGATAGTGTTTCGGAGGCCATTATTTGTGAGAAAGCCAGGGTGTTGCACGGAGACCTTCTAAAGAATACCCCTGCAACGAGTGATGCAGATAAGAAAGAGTTTAAGGCAAGCAGGGGCTGGTTTGAAAAATTTAGAAAGAGAAGTGGTATCCATAGTGTTACAAGGCATGGGGTTATGTGATGTGATTATGGAAGGGGACTCCCCTTCCAAACAGTAACTCCTCTCCTCCTCCCCCCTCCTCACCATCTTCCATACGCCTACAGCACTCGACAGCAAGGTAAGTAATAACTGGAACACAGTTTTGTAGGTTTATTTAGATGAATTAGGTAAATTAGGTATAAAAATTTAGTTTGATGTGGGGTTTTTGGGGTAGTCAGGAACGGATTAATTCATTTCCCTTTATTTCTTATGGGGAAATTAACTTCGGAATGCGAGTTTTCGGAAGGCGAGGCGTCTCCAGGAACGGATTAAACTCTTATTCTGAGGTATGCCTGTAGTAGGTATATAAAAGCACGCTCATATTCGAATGGAACGTTGTGTCAGAATTTCAAAGCAATCGGTGAAGAACTCTGGGAGATTACAGCGTGTGTTGCTCTTATGTCCAACAGATGAGACTGTTTTTTTAAAAAGCATGTTTTTTCCCTATCACTAGTGAGACATGTGTATAGGTGGTATATAAAAACATGGATCTATTCGAATGCAGCGTCATGTCAAAATTTCAAAGCAGTCGGAAAAGAGGTTACGAAGATTTCTCTCACATGAAAAACACATGAAAAGCACAATTAAAAAAAAAATGTTTTTTCTGTCACAGACGTGACATCAGTATAGTATGTATATAAAAACCCGCTCGGATGCAAATGGAACATTGTGTGAAAATTTCAAAGCAACCGGTGGAGAACTTTCGGAGATTAGCGATGGTTGAACAAATGAACCTTTCCATTTTTATTTATATAGATATAAATACAAATTAAAATGTTCGTTTGTCCATAACCCTTAATCTCCGAAAGTTCTTCGCCGATTGCTTTGAAATTTTCACACAACGTTTCATTCGAATTCGGCCAGGTTTTTATATACATACTATATAGATGTCACGTCTATGATGACAAAAAAACATGCTTTTTCTGAAAACTGAGTTTTTCATGTGAAGGAAATCGTCGAAACCTCTTTATTGAGTGTTTGAAATTTTGACACAACGTTGCATTCGAATAGGCGCGTCTTTTTATATATCTACTATATACATGCCTCACCTGAGACGGGAAAAAACAGACTTTTTTTGAAAAACAGCGCCATCTGTTGGACGTAAGAGCAACACATGCTGTAATCTCCAAAAGTTCTTCACCGATTACTTTGAAATTTTGACACATCGTTGCATTCGAATAGGCGCGTCTTTTTATATACTTACTATATAGAAGCCACCCCTGTGACAGGGAAAAATATGCATTTTTGTCAAAACAGCACCATCTGTTGCACATAATAGCAACATGCACGCTATACTAAATATGTCACGAATTCCATTTCATTGTTTCTGATTGCATTGATAAATTTTATTTACACAGATTTTGATTTATTTTATTTTTTATTGAATTATTTTATGTGACATTGTGTTGAATTGAGATGTGTTGTTTACCATACCGTTCATTTCGTAAGTATTGATGACACACCTGTGACAGGTAAAACTATGCTTTTCTTGAAAAACAGCACCATCTGTTGCATGTATGAGCAACACACATGCTATACTAAATATGTTACAATTTCATTTCAATGTTTCTGATTGCATTGATAAATTGCATTTTCATAGATTTTTATTTATTTTCATTTTGATTTAATTATTTTGTGTGAATTCCGTTTGAATTGAGCTGTCTTGTTTACCATACCATTCATTTCGTGAGTATAGTTTATTTTTTATTTTGTTTTATATTTTCATTTCATTTTTTAACTGTTTTTCTTATATATCAGTGATGGGAACATCAGCTCACTTTATATTCCCAATTTTCTGATGGGGACATCAGATCTTTTGGAAAGGCATCGGATGAAGGAGTGGGGAATGGGGGGGATGACGAGGGGACGGAAGTGAGAGATAGTGTGGAGGACGAGGGTACAAGGAAGGGGGTAATGGTGAGGAAGGACGATGAGACCGGGGAGTTTGGGATAATGGGGAGGAGAAAGGGACAGGGAAAGTTGCTGTGGCTCAGCGGCTGCTAGTAAAGTTATAAATTTTATGCTGGGCCACGTACTAGCTATCGTAAGTGTCTCTGCTGGGCGAGGGCTAACGCCAATCTGATTATGGAGTGTGGCCCTCGGCTGTCCCTCGGGCGAGCACACAAGGAGCACCTAGTTCTGAGAGGTTCTGAGTAGACATAACAAGATGGCGCCCACCATACCCTGGGAGTCCAACTCCGCTTAACACACTATCATCGTCGTCCTCAACAATCTGCTTGAAGAACTTTTTGGTTGTGAACCTAACTAACATTTATGTATAGGATTATTTACCTATAGTGGCTGTAAACAAGCTCTGAGACATCCACAACCCAGTCTCAGACATACATGAATATAGAGTACATTGCATAAATATAATTCTAAAATTAAGTTATCCATGGAGCATCATGACTAACTAGTTAAACTTCTGAGCATACTGGAGGCAGAAGGTCCATCTGCAGGTAGAGGCAGTGGACCAGAAGATGTGTGCAAGGATCAAGATGCACACCCACAGTGTTACCTGTTAAGCAGATTATAATCAGTAGACGCTGACAAAGGCACGATATAGTACATAGTATAAGTGACGTTCTACTAAAATATGGAGTGCAGGGAGGCGGCAAATACACTAGGACCTGAACAGTGAGTGTATGAGAAGTCATCTGATTGAAACTATGAATTAAGGTGAGCTATGTAGGTATCATATTATATACATTTGAGACAAAGGAAAAAGAACAGATGTATAAAATCCACTGAGAAAGGCGTTAATCAGTTTAACTCTCTCAGGAAATCTCAACGGATATGCTGCGGGAATGGTACATAAAAGTGTCTAACATATACAATGGTTGGGTACTCACTCAAGACGAGCTTTCTCGTAAAAAAATTAACTAGAACTAGTGGAAAAGGGGTAGAAGTTAGTAGGCATGAACGGGTTACTTAGTTTATAATATGGTAAGCATTACCCTTACAGCTAGACATAAAAACTATGAATGTTAGGGGCTAGTTCTTCACGAATATAGTCATCTTCTGCTACATACTGGCAGTCAGGAAGTGAGGAGCTGATGTAACGCATCTATTGTCCTTTACAGACAGGAACACCACAGTCACACAAGCATGTATCATCCGACTGTTGTTGGTGCACTGTCAAAATAACTGGTCTGGGCCGAAAGTTGTAAGTATGAGTACCAGGTGATGCGGTACCATTGTTCGTGTCTTCGACCAGAGTGGGTGTCACGGTGGTAGGGTCAGTCATTACATGGTCATTGACAGGTACTGGGCTGTCTTGGTCAACAATCAGTCGGGCTAGTTTCATGTGACTGAGATGTTCATTTACATGTTCACCTGTAGCAAGGTTTTCCAGCTTGTACTTGGTACCTGTAATATGCTCAAGAACTCTGTAAGATCCAAGAAACTTTTCAGTCAGCGTATACATGGGACCATCTCTTCGCTGGTTGAGGATCATTACTAAAGATCCAGGTCCTATTTTTGTAGGTTTAGCATGAGCGTTTTGTAACCTAGTGAAATCGTCAGTAGCTTTAGATAGGTATTCCTTGACTCTCAGGAATACCAATTGAGTGTCTCTTTGTTTGACTTTAACATAATCATCATAGTTGTAAAGTGACACAGGCGGTGAGGATATGAGAGCATTAGGGAATCTCATGTCTGTCCGATAAAGCCCAGAGTGAGGTGTATCTCCTACTGAGGAGATGACAGAGGAGTTTATCGAGCTTTGGACGATTGGTATAAGTTCATCACATTTGTGACTGTCCCGATTGACTGTTACTCTGAGTGCGTTATTGACTGTTAATTTCTTATTTGTTCTTTCAGCAAGACCATTGCTAGCCGGTTGATAAGGCATTATATTGCACTTTTTATTTTTGTACAGTTTAGCTAGTTGTTCCATAACAGAATTGTTGAATTCCGGGCCGTTGTCAGTACAGTATACTGACAACGGCCGAGAGTCTACCTAGAGTTATACCGAGAGTATAACTCTAGGTGAACCATACCTGCAAATTATGTTATTATGAAATGCATTATGCAGTTTTGTTTGGAATTGGAACCAGTTTACCGTATTTAGAGAAGTTATCCATCGCAACTAGAAGATGTTTATTCCTTTTGAAAATTTCAGTAAAGTTCGTTAGCAAGTCCATAGAAACACGATCCCAAGGTGCATTAGTCGTAGGGTAAGTCTGAATTGGGTTCAGCCCAGCAACATGGGTTCTGTTAGCTAGGCAGCTTAGACATTGATCCACGTGATGTTTAATCTGTTTTGCCATTTCGGGCCAGTAATACTCAAGGCAAGCCTGCTTTATGGTGCAGTCCTTGCCAGGATGTGCACTGTGCGTCATGAACAAGTTTCAACACGATAGGTACTATCGACGCAGGAATAACAGGTTGATGTATCATTCTGGCAAGAGAGCCAAACATAACCTTCATGTGCAGTACGTGGTTTACGAGTACTAGTTCCTTGAGTGGCATAGGAGACTTGACTGTAAGAGTCGTTTTCGGGTTCATTAGAAAGCTTATAATCGGTGCCCACATTGGGTCTTATTGTTGTGCTATTTCTACATCTTGCAAGTCTGTCGAAGGGTATTCTACCTGAACAGGAGCGACGTAGTGGGAGAGGGCATCGGCAACTACATTATGTCTGCCAGGTAAGTTTCCAAACGTGGGTAAGAACTCTTGTACCGTGAGCGACCAACGGGCAAACTTACCTATTGGGTTCTATTTTTTCGTCAGTACATGGACAGGGTAATTGTAGATGATGTCTCTGAAATGTTTGAGAGCCCACACTACAGCTATAGCTTCTCGTTCTGTTGTCGAGTAATTCTTTTCTGCTTTGGAGAGAACTCAGCTTGCATATGCAACGGCATGTTTTTTTCTGTCGCTAGTCTATGTTAGTACGGCTCCTAATCCAATATTACTGGCGTCGGTGACTATGACAAACGATTTGGAGAAGTCTGGGAACTTGATAATGTGAGCTGATATCAAAGCCTCTTTAAGTGTTTTAAACGCTTTCTCCTGATCAGCTGTCCTGGCGAATAGGACGTCTTTCTTAAGGAGGTGAGTGAGAGAAGATTCAATCACTGAATAGCCAGCGATGAAATGGCGATAGAATCCTGTTAGGCCTATGAAGTTTTGTACAGCATCAACATTATGAGGGACAGGATACTTCGTCAGTGTCTATCTTTGAGTTAAGAGTGGTAATGCCGTGTGAGATGACTTTATGGCCTAGAAACTTCATCTCTTTTTTTTCATGAAGTAACATTTGATAAGTTTGATCTTCAAATTAGCTTCAGATAGTTTCTGAAGAGCAAGTTCTAAACTTTGAAGGTGGGTCGGTACACCCTTGGATATGATTATGAGGTCATCGAGGTAAACCTTGAGGGTATTACCTATCATTCGTCGGAACAAGTTTGTCAAACGCCTAGAGAAAGTAATAGGGCTGCTGCATTAGCCAAAAGGTATGCAGGTGTACTAGTATTGGCCATTAGGGACTGAAAACTCTGTCTGTTCTCGGCTTTCTGGGTCAAGTGGTATTTGCCAAAAACCTTGCAATAGATCAAGAGAAGACGAAACCTCATTCTGGCCTATGTTCTGCAATAAGTCAGTGAGCACGGGAAGTGGAAACCTATCTGGTATCATCACGTGGTAAAGTTTTCTGAAATCAACGATGGGATGCAAGAGCCATCCATCCTTCTTGGGTACTATGATCAAAGGAGCATTCCATGGAGAGGTGCTTTCTTCAATAACACCTCCGTGTAACATCTCGTCAATATGACGGTCTGCAACAGCTCGTTGAGAATGAAGCAATCTATATGCAGGTACATAAATTGGTTGAGTACCTGGTTCAAGAAGAATTTTGTGAGTGATGAGGTGTGTCATGCCAAGTTGTTCTCCTGTCAGTGCCACAACAGTGTTTGTTGAGGATGGAGGGCTTGGGCATCTGGGAAGTCAGTGGGAGTAAGGTGCTCAGGCGAGATCGCTAACTGATTTCGATTTGTCGTATGAGAGAGTGCAAGTACCATTAGTTCAGTAGAGTCTTCGTCCACTACTCACACCACTAACGAACAATGGGTGAAGTATACAATGTGTGTCTATGTGAGGTGAATGTTGGCATTGGTGACATTTGAAACATAAACAGCAGTAGAGATGTTCTGCATCTGATGAAAGGACGGTTCTATGTAGGTACCTTTTATTTGACATGCGTCACTGTCTGCTATTACGTGATCTAGGTCAGGTACACCAGGAGAGGTAAGAGGTACTACTGTGTCACCAATTGTTGTTTCCCAATTGTAAGCATCGATAGTAATTAAAAAGGATGTCTCCTAGGAACCGAATATTATCTACAAGTAAACAGGTCATGGCGACTGATCTGTCATCAACTATCAACTCTTTGTCAGCTTCACTCAACACTGCAATCATTCCTCCAGAAACTTCACTATGATTGGAGACAGATGGCTGGCATACGACAAGTCTGTTGTGTATGCCATTCAAGGCGGCTTCTTTGATGATGATGACTCTAGCTCCTGTGTCTAGGAAAATTTTAACTTGTCGACCTTTCAGAGTGGTTGTAATCAGAGGTCCTTCTGTGTCTTTGTTAGGCATGTTAGTACGAGACTGCTGTGGTCAACGTGGTGTCTGAAGCACATGATTGTGAGTACTGTCAGCATGTAGGAGGTGTACGGTATCCTCCTCTGCTAATATATTAAACCTGTTATGGGTAGGTACTGATTATGCAGGGTGGTCATCTCGCTTCCCTATGTCATGCTGGTTTACAAAGGCTGCTATGTCTTCCCCCGATTGCGAGTCTGGTCTAGGTACCCGTAGGTCTGGTCTGCGTTATTCGTGAAGGCTGTAACACCGTTTGTCAGCCGCGAGTCACAGTGTCCATCTGTGTTGGGACTGTCAGTTTTTGCGAACCTAACATGGGCAGTAGGTCGGGTTGCAGGAGCACATGCAAGGCTCGGTCGGCGCTGGTTAGGGGTTGCAGTATGTGGTTGGTTATTGGCAGGTTATTGGGTAGCTTGATTAGAACCTCGGCGAGCTCGACAGTCAACAGCCATGACCATGGAGCTGGTGATAGGTGCAGAATGGTGCACGAGCTGCTCGGCAGTCTGACATTTCATGTACAGGTCTGTGGTGAAATATGCAATAAGGACGGTTGTAATATACAGTATTGCTTGCACTGTTATGTCTTGCATGCGGTTGGTAACGAGTGCTGTTTGATGTGCATTCTGCCTAACGGTGGCCAGGTTTGCCACAGTTAAAGCATTCTGGCGTTTGCGGGTGAGGAGGATAATGAGGAGAATTAGTCCTGGAGTATGATCTGGGGCCATGTGAGGGTGGAGAAGACGTAGCATGAGTCTGAATGTTACTAGGGAAAGAACATGTGACAACGTTTGCAGGGTTATGGGGATTGATTGCACTGAAAATGGCAGTGTTGTGCAGAGTCCCGGTTCTTTAGCCTCTCAGCAGAATCTATCATCTCATCCATTAATTCCCAAATAGTGTTGTTTGGCCCAAAGTCCTTAGCTTGTATTTCCTTTAATATGATTTCGGGGGGCATGACGCTGTATGGCACCAAATCTCAGTAGTCTACACACATTACCTATGGTGAGGCTTTCCTTTGCTTCCCATCTAGAACCCATCAAAGCTGATTTCAGTGAGCTATGGAGCTTATTTAATCGTCTGCCGAATGCTTTGCGTGTCTCATCAGGATGCATTACCCAGCAAACACAAATCGTATAGAAAACGTTCGTCTATCTCTTCCCATAGGTGTAGGAATGATTTGCATTGAGAATGGTGCAGGAGAGCCTTTGAGAAACTTTTAATCCAAAAATCCAAACACATAGGTTTTATAATAAATTGTTTATCTACAACTATTTTGTTCCTAATGTATTACAAATAGTTTTTACATGTTTAAATATAAAATTTATGGTGTTTTTTGTAAAATTCATTAATAAATTGTGAATGATATTTAATGGCTGAATGAAACCTTCAAAATACATTTAGTTATTCTATTATCAGAAAAAAGTAGTTTTCCAAATTTTCTAAAAATCCCTCTTTTTAACACAATTTGACTCCTTATGCATTCAACTAAACACTATTATCATGTTTAAATATATAATTTATGTATTATTCCCTAAAATAATTTATATAAATTATAAATGTTGCTGGAAAGTGGTGTGAAAGAATCAGAAAACGTTTTGTTGACTTATATATTGGCGTGTTCTTATTAACTATGTCTCCAGTGCACAGTTTATCAAACAAGAAGATTAACGTTCGTCAACCCTTAAAATCTTATATGTTATCTTGCTGTTGCAAAATGGGTGAATCTTTAAGAACAGTATCTATATGACAAATGGTGTTTAACCTAACTCAAACATTGTAGGGTTTATTATTCTACACATATTTCTAATGACTCTTAGATGTTTACATTCTCTGAAGTATAATTGTGAAGGCTGTGTCCTTCACTCTCACCACAGATTCTTAAACTCCTCTGCATGTTCAACTATAATTGTTTCCATTCTGAATCTCCATGGACATTTGTATCCAAAATTAAACCAATGTGGTTTCCTTCAGCGCCTTCAGCAGCCAGTACATTTGCTCATTCATTTCCACAGATTCCAACATGGTAGGGGATTTACAGAAATTTGGCTACTCATATTGTTATCTATTATATGAATGCAATTCCATATTATAAGCAAAATTCATGAGTTTATAATAAATTCGTTTTCTGTAATATAACATTTGTATGCTGTTTTTTCTTTAAACTCCATACAAAACTAAATCACGAGAGTATATATTGTTAATTAAGAAGTGCCATCACTGACCGCCAATTAAGTGCTCACATCAATTATAACTCTATAAGAAATAACACACAAGCCATGCCCAACTGTCGATCAACATTGATGCTGCACACACACTCAGGCGCCTCGACTCAAAATTGCCACTCATCAGCCATAGGGAGGAGAAAACTTTGACAAATTTCACCTATCATAAATAACAAGCACCACCATTGACTGCCAAGTGCTCATATCAAGTCTAACTTTAAGAAACAACACGCAATCGTTGTATATAACCATGTCAACACGGACTCTGGACACTATACGTCTCCCAACATCATCACTCATGCTGTCATCAAGATGGAAATGTTAGGACTAATAGTGCCTATAGTGTTGTGGTGTATAGTATCGTGGAGTATAGTGTCGTGGAGTATAGTGTCGCGGAGTATAGTGTCGGGGAATATAGTGTCGTGGAGTATAGTGTCGTGGAGTATAGTGTTGTGGAGTATAGTGTCGTGGAGAATAGTGTAGTGGAGTAGAGTGTCGGGGAGTATAGAGTCGTTGAGTATAGTGTGGAGTATAGTGTCGCGGAGTATAGTGTCGGGGAATATAGTGTCGTGGAGTATAGTGTCGTGGAGTATAGTGTTGTGGAGTATAGTGTCGTGGAGAATAGTGTAGTGGAGTAGAGTGTCGGGGAGTATAGTGTCGTTGAGTATAGTGTGGAGTATAGTGTCGTGCAGTATAGTGTCGCAGAGTATAGTGTCGGGGAGTATAGTGTCATGGTGTATAGTGTCGTGGAGTATAGTGTCGTGGAGTATAGTATTGTGAAGTATAGTGTCGTGGAGAATAGTGTAGTGGAGTATAACGTCGTGGAGTCTAGTGTCGTGGAGTATAATGGCGTGGAGTATAGTGTCGTGGAGTATAGTGTAGTGGAGTATAGTGTCGTGGAGTATAGTATCGATGTGTATAGTGTCGTGGTGTATAATGTCATGGAGTATAGTGTCTTGGAATATAGTGTCATTGTGTATAGTGTCGTGGACTATAATGTTGTGGAGTATAGTGTCGTGATGTATAGTGTCGTGGAGTAGAGTGTTGTGGTGTATAGTGTTGTGGAGTATAGTGTCGTGGAGTATAGAGTTGTGGAGTATAGTGTTTTGGTGTATAGTATCGTGGTTTATAGTGTCATGGTGTATAGTGTCGTGGAGTATAGTGTCGTGGAGTATAGTGTCGTGGAGTATAGTGTCGTGGAGTATAGTGTCGTGGAGTATAGTGTCGTGGTGTATAGTGTCGTGGTGTATAGTGGTGGGTGGCAGTAGTGGAGGGTGGCAGTAGTGGAGGGTGGCGGTAGTGGAGGGTGGTGGTAGTGGAGGGTGGCAGCAGTGGAGGGTGGCAGAAGTGTAGGGTGGCAGTAGTGGAGGGTGGCAGTAGTAGAGGGTGGCAGTAGAGGAGGGTGGCAGTAGTGGAGGGTGGCAGAAGTGTAGGGTGGCAGTAGTGGAGGGTAGCAGTAGTGTAGGGTGGCAGTAGTGGAGGGTAGCAGTAGTGGAGGGTGGCAGTAGTGGAGGGGGGCAGTAGTGGAGGGTGGCAGTAGTGGAGGGTGGCAGTAGTGTAGGGTGGCAGTAGTGGAGGGCAGCAGTAGTGGAGGGTGGCAATAGTGGAGGGTGGTAGTAGTGTAGGGTGGCAGTAGTGGAGGGTGGCAGTAGTGGAGGGTGGCAGTAGTGGAGGGCGGCAGTAGTGGAGGGTGGCAATAGTGGAGGGTGGCAGTAGTGTAGGGTGGCAGTAGTGGAGGGTGGCAGTAGTGGAGGGTGGCAGTAGTGTAGGGTGGCAGTAGTAGAGGGTTACAGTAGTGGAGGGTGGCTGTAACACGGTGAGGGTGTTCTCGATTTATCTTTCCTCCTTTTCCCCCTCTACCTGTATTCTTACTTTTTATTCTCTAACAAGGGACTCCAAAACTTTTACTAAAGCCGACTCCACGCCACGTGGTCCTAAGACGATTGACCGACTTAGGATTCTACAACCCGTATGACGTGACATAGGCACTGAGCAAAACCCTAGAGTCGCCTCCGCCGCCACCACCAGACCAGTAACACTGAGCAATGATCGAGGTCTGGATCGATCATGCTAATTAATCAACCTTGGGGCTTGATCCCCACTAGTAACATATGACCTTGGGAACTTGAGTGTGGAATTAATTAAACGGGGATGATGAATTCCGATTCGATGTTAGAATCCGCGCCCAATTCTACTCTGCCTCGTGTGGACCACGTGACCAGGACAAGTTCACCTAAATATAACATACACATGGAAATAATAAAAATACAAATTATTAACTAATTAATTTATTAAAAGAAAAACAAAAACAAAATCTAAATGGTTATCACTCCCTGCTTGAACACTCCCTAATTGACTAGATCGGCAATGAATTGGCTATCCCTATAAATAACAATAGCAACTATACCTCTATGTTGACCAGCTCAGATGTTGGGGCTGGTCTTGGAGGAGAGGTAAGATGGTTGACCTCTCCCAGTTGATCTCGAGTCCACACTCATCTGTCCTCTCTCTGGTCTTCCCCAGACTAGAGCATTGTATTGTTCCGCATCGCTTACCAAGTTACTTAGCAAGGTTTAAGTTATAACAATTAAACTCTGTTGTACTTAATTGATCCAGATTGGTTGACTTATTTTAACTGAAGTTAAATTACACAAGCATCTTAAGGGAGAGCTATTCCCGATTCCAAAATGGCTATTTGACCTTCGAAAAATAGTGGACATGTCAACTCTGATGACCTATGACCGCCGGTCACTCCGCCTTACAACTTAGATCTGGTTCGTGACGTCACTGAGGGTGACTTAACTCAAGTCTCCTAATAATTAGAACACTCTTGGTACTATAACCAGGAATATTATACAATACCATTTTAATACAAAATGAATAAAGGCTATTTTCTCTAAATAAGTGAATACTATAGGATGGCTAATTATACGAAGCTATGAACAAGGCATCAATTATTTTCACCGCGAATTCCCTGGGGTCAGGTCCCTGGTCACCACGCGGGTCCAGCTTCCCATTCTTCCTTGTAGATAAAACATTCTGGATAATTCTTACAACCAGCCTAGTTTGTTACATGGCAGTAGTGGAGGGTGGCAGTAGTGGAGGGTGGCGGTAGTGGAGGGTGGCAGTAGTGAAGGGTGGCAGTAGTGGAGGGTGGCAGTAGTGGAGGGAGGCAGTAGTGAAGGGTGGCAGTAGTGGAGGGTGGCAGTAGTGGAGGGTGGCAGTAGTGGAGGGTGGCAGTAGTGGAGGGTGGCAGTAGTGGAGGGTGGCAGTAGTGTAGGGTGGCGGTAGTGTAGGATGGCAGTAGTGAAGGGTGGCAGTAGTGGAGGGTGGCACTAGTGGAGGGTGGCAGTAGTGGAGGGTAGCAGTAGTGGAGGGTGGCAGTAGTGAAGGGTGGCAGTAGTGGAAGGTGGCAGTAGTGGAGGGTGACAGTAGTGGAGGGTGGCAGTAGTGGAGGGTGGCAGGAGTGGAGGGTGGCAGTAGTGGAAGGTGGCAGTAGTGGAGGGTGGCAGTAGTGTAGGGTGGCGCTAGTGTAGGGTGGCAGTAGTGGAGGGTGGCAGTAGTGGAGGGTGGCAGTAGTGGAGGGTGGCAGTAGTGGAGGGTGGCAGTAGTGGAGGGTAGCAGTAGTGGAGGGTGGCAGTAGTGAAGGGTGGCAGTAGTGGAGGGTTGCAGTAGTGGAGGGTGGCAGTAGTGGCGGGTGGCAGTAGTGGAGGGTGGCAGTAGTGGAGGGTAGCAGTAGTGGAGGGTGGCAGTAGTGAAGGGTGGCAGTAGTGGAGGGTGGCAGTAGTGGAGGGTGGCAGTAATGGTGGTTGGCAGTAGTGGTGGGTGGCAGTAGTGGAGGGTGGCAGTAGAGGGTGGTGGTAGTGGAGGGTGGCAGTAGTGGAGGGTGGCAGTAGTGGAGGGTGGCAGTAGTGGAGGGTAGCAGTAGTGGAGGGTGGCGGTAGTGTAGGGTGGCAGTAGTGGAGGGTGGCAGTAGTTGAGGGTGGCAGTAGTGGAGGGTGGCAGTAGTGGAGGGTGGCAGTAG
>NW_027190283.1:0-45580 GCF_040958095.1 Procambarus clarkii | reverse complement strand
GGATATATCGACGTTTCAGTCCGGATTAGAGCGGTTTTACGTGCATCTTCCCTCGGTAATATAAACGGAAAATCAGGAACATTTAGTTAATCTAATGAAAAACACATTGATTTTATCATTTGTATTGGAAACAGCATTGTCATATGTCTTTTCTTGGATCTAAATAATACGAAACCTCGCTCTATGATTTGAAGTTAAAATCCTCAAATATGGGTAAATAGTGACTTTTTTCACGTTTTTTCATGTAGTTTGATACTACGTAATAGATTCATTTTACCAGTATTTCAATTCTATTTCATGTAGTATCACGATATGTGACTTGGCCTTCAAATCTCAGAATTTCGCATAATATGATATTAAGCAAGTTTTCTTGCATTTTGTTTCGTACGAAAAATCATCGAATTTAGCATTTTGACGTTTATATCCCCTTTTCCTTTATTTGATTTAAACAAAATATCATCGAATTAGGCAATATTTTGCCGTTTTTCTACGTTTTGTGAATTTTCAGTCTATGGGTATTAATTCATTATATATACGATAAAAATGATGCAAACACATAATTGATTAGATAAAACTCTTAAATACTTCATTTTCAATCAACTATTTGTTTCGTTAAAATACTGAGTAAGATATTGAAAAGGGGAGAAGTTCTTTATTGCATATATCGACGTTTCAGCCGCATTAGAGCGGTTTTAAGTGTACATCTTCCGTCGGTAAATAAACGGAAAATCAGGAACATTTAGTTAATTGTAATGAAAACACATTGATTTTATCATTGTACTGGAAACAACATGTCATATGTCTTTTCTTGGATTAAATAATACGATAGCTCGCTCTATGATTTGTATTTAAATCCTCAATATGGTTAAATAGTGACTTTTTATCACGTTTATCATGTAGTTTTGATACTACGTAAATATATTCATTTTACCAATATTCGATTCTATTCATGTAGTATCACGATATGTGATTTGGCCTTCAAATCTCAGAATTTCGCATAATATTGCATTTTAAGCAAGTTTTCTTGCATTTGTTTCGTACGAAAAATCATCGAATTTAGCAGTATTTTGACGTTTATCATCCCCTTTTCCTTTATGTGATTTAAACAAAATATCATCGAATTAGGCAATATTTTGCCGTTTTTCCACGTTTATGTGAATTTTCAGTTATTGGTATTAATTCATTATATATACGATAAAATTGATGCAAACACATAATAATTATGATTAATGATTAAAATGATTAGATAATAACCTAAATACTTCATTTTCAATCATCTATATGTTTCTCGTAAAATACTGAGTAAGATATTGAAAAGGGAGAAGTTCGGTTTTATTGCATATATCAACGTTTCAGCCGGATTAGAGCGGTTTTACGGTACATCTTCCCTCGGTAATATAAACGGAAAATCAGGAATATTTTAGTAATTTAATGAAAACACATTGATTTTATCATTTGTATTGGAAACAGCGTTGTCATATGTCTTTTCTTGGATCTAAATAATACGAAACCTCGCTCTATGATTTGAAGTTAAAATCCTCAAATATGGGTAAATAGTGACTTTTTTCACGTTTTTCATGTAGTTTGATACTACGTAAATATTCATTTTTACCAATATTTCGATTTTATTTCATGTCGTATCACGGTATGTGATTTGGCCTTCAAATCTCAGAATTTCGCATAATATTGCATTTTAAGCAAGTTTCTTGCATTTGTTTCGTACGAAAAATCATCGAATTTAGCAATATTTTGACGTTTATTATCCCTTTCCTTTATTTGATTTAAACAAAATATCATCGAATAGGCAATATTTGCCGTTTTCCACGTTTTGTGAATTTTCAGTCTATGGGCAATAATTCATATATATACGATAAAAATGATGCAAACCATAATTGATTAGATAATAACCTTAAATACTTCATTTCAATCATCTAATTGTTTCTCTTTAAAATACTGAGTAAGATATTGAAAAGGGGAGAAGTTCGGTTTTATTGCATATATCGACGTTTCAGCCGGATTAGAGCGGTTTTCGTGTACATCTTCCCTCGGTAATATAAACGGAAAATCAGGAACATTTTAGTAATTGTAATGAAAACACATTGATTTTTATCATTGTACTGGAAAAACATGTCATATGTCTTTCTTGGATCTAAATAATACGATAGCTCGCTCTATGATTTGTAGTTAAAATCCTCAAATATGGTTAAATAGTGACTTTTTCACGTTTATCATGTAGTTTGATACTATGTAAATATATTCATTTTACCAATATTTCGATTCTATATCATGAAGTATCACGATATGTGATTTGGCCTTCAAATCTCAGAATTCGCATAATATTGCATTTTAAGCAAGTTTCTTGCATTTTGTTTCGTACGAAAAATCATCGAATTTAGCAGTATTTTGACGTTTATCATCCCCTTTTCCTTTATGTGATTTAAACAAAATATCATCGAATTAGGCAATATTTGCCGTTTTTCCACGTTTATGTGAATTTTCAGTTTATTGGTATTAATTCATTATATATACGATAAAAATGATGCAAACACATAATAATTATGATTAATGATTAAAATGATTAGATAATAACCTTAAATACTCTTTTCAATCATCTATATGTTTCTCGTAAAATACTGAGTAAGATATTGAAAAGGGGAGAAGTTCGGTTTTTATTGCATATATCAACGTTTCAGCCGGATTAGAGCGGTTTTACGTGTACATCTTCCCTCGGTAATATAAACGGAAAATCAGGAATATTTTAGTTAATTCTAATGAAAACACATTGATTTTATCATTTGTATTGGAAACAACATTGTCATATGTCTTTTTTGGGATCTAAATAATACGAAACCTCGCTCTATGATTTGAAGTTAAAATCCTCAAATATGGTTAAATAGTGACTTTTTCACGTTTTCATGTAGTTGATACTACGTAATATATTCATTTTTACCAATATTTCGATTCTATTTCATGTAGTATCACGGTATGTGATTTGGCCTTCAAATCTCAGAATTTCGCATAATATTGCATTTGAAGCAAGTTTTCTTGCATTTTGTTTCGTACAAAAAATCATCGAATTTAGCAATATTTTGACGTTTATCATCCCTTTTTCTTTATTTGATTAAACAAAATATCATCGAATACGCAATATTTTGACGTTTTTCTACGTTTTTGTGAATTTTCAGTCTATAGGTATTAATTCATTATATATACGATAAAAATGATTCAAACACATAATTGATTAGATATAAAATAAAATAAATAACTTAAATACTTCATTTTCAATCAACTATGTTTCTCGTTAAAATACTGAGTAAGATATTGAAAAGGGGAGAAGTTCTGTTTTATTGCATATATCGACGTTTCAGCCGGATTAGAGCGGTTTACGTGTACATCTTCCCTCGGTAATATAACGGAAAATCAGGAACATTTTAGTTAATTGTAATGAAAACACATTGATTTTATCATTTGTACTGGAAACAACATTGTCATATGTCTTTTCTTGGATCTTAATAATACGATAGCTCGCTCTATGATTTGAAGTTAAAATCCTCAAATATGGTTAAATAGTGACTTTTTTCACGTTTATCATGTAGTTTGATACTACGTAAATATATTCATTATTACCAATATTTCGATTCTATTTCATGTCGTATCACGAATGTGATTTGGCCTTCAATCTCAGAATTTGCATTATATTGCATTTTAAGCAAGTTTCTTGCATTTATTTCGTACGAAAAATCATCGAATTTAGCAGTATTTTGACGTTTATCATCCCCTTTTCCTTTATGTGATTTAAACAAAATATCATCGAATTAGGCAATATTTTACCGTTTTTTCACGTTTTGTGAATTTTCAGTCTATGGGTATTAATTCATATATACGATAAAAATTATACAAACACATAATTGATTAGATAATAACCTTAAATACTCATTTTCAATCATCTATTTGTTTCTCGTTAAAATACTGAGTAAGTTATTGAAAAAGGGAGAAGTTCGGTTTTTATTGCATATATCGACGTTTCAGCCGGATTAGAGCGGTTTACGTGTACATCTTCCCTCGGTAATATAAACGGAAAATCAGGAACATTTAGTTAATTCTAATGAAAACACATTGATTTTTATCATTTGTATTGGAAACAACATTGTCATATGTCTTTCTTGGATCTAAATAACACGAAAGCTCGCTCTATGATTTGAAGTTAAAATCCTCAAATATGGTTAAATAGTGACTTTTTTCACGTTTTTCATGTAGTTTGATACTACGTAAAATATTCATTTTTACCAATATTTCGATTCTATTTCATGTAGTATTACGATATGTGATTTGGCCTTCAAATCTCAGAATTTCGCATAATATTGCATTTAAGCAAGTTTTCTTGCATTTTGTTTCGTACGAAAAATCATCGAATTTAGTAATATTTTGACGTTTAATATCCGCTTTTCCTTCATGTGACTTAAACAAAATATCATCGAATTAGGCAATATTTGCCGTTTTCCACGTTTTTGTGAATTTTCAGTCTATGGGTATTAATTCATATATATACGATAAAAATGATGCAAACACATAATTGATTAGATAATAACCTTAAATACTTCATTTTCAATCATCTATTTGTTTCTCGTTAAAATACTGAGTAAGTTATTGAAAAAGGGAGAGGTTCGGTTTTATTGCATATATCGACGTTTCAGCCGGATTAGAGCGGTTTTACGTGTACATCTTCCTCGGTAATATAACGGAAAATCAGGAACATTTAGTTAATTCTAATGAAAACACATTGATTTTTATCATTTGTATTGGAAACAGCATTGTCATATGTTTCTTGGATCTAAATAATACGAAACCTCGCTCTATGATTTGAAGTTAAAATCCTCAAATATGGGTAAATAGTGACTTTTTTCACGTTTTTCATGTAGTTTGATACTGCGTAAATATATTCATTTTTACCAATATTTCGATTCTATTTCATGTAGTATCACGATATGTGATTTGGCCTTCAAATCTCAGAAATTCGCATAATATTGCATTTTAAGCAAGTTTTCTTGCATTTTGTTTCGTACGAAAAATCATCGAATTTAGCAATATTTTGACGTTATTATCCCTTTTCCTTTATTTGATTTAAACAAAATATCATCGAATTAGGCAATATTTTGCCGTTTTTCACGTTTTGTGAATTTTCAGTCTATGGGCAATAATTCATATATATACGATAAAAATGATGCAAACCCATAATTGATTAGATAATAACCTTAAATACTTCATTTTCAATCATCTAATTGTTTCTCTTTAAAATACTGAGTAAGATATTGAAAAGGGAGAAGTTCGGTTTTTATTGCATATATCGACGTTTCAGCCGGATTAGAGCGGATTTACGTGTACATCTTCCCTCGGTAATATAAACGGAAAATCAGGAACATTTTAGTTAATTCTAATGAAAACACATTGATTTTATCATTTGTATTGGAAACAGCATTGTCATATGTCTTTTCTTGGATCTAAATAATACGAAACCTCGCTCTATGATTTGAAGTTAAAATCCTCAAATATGGGTAAATAGTGACTTTTTTCACGTTTTTCATGTAGTTTGATACTACGTAAATATATTCATTTTTACCAATATTTCGATTCTATTTCATGTAGTATCACGATATGTGATTTGGCCTTCAAATCTCAGAATTTCGCATAATATTGCATTTTAAGCAAGTTTTCTTGCATTTTGTTTCGTACGAAAAATCATCGAATTTAGCAATATTTTGACGTTTATTATCCCATTTTCCTTTATTTGATTTAAGAAAATATAATCGAATTACGCAATATTGCCGTTTTTCCACGTTTTTGTGAATTTTCAGTCTATAGGTATTAATTCATTATATATACGATAAAAATGATGCAAACACATAATTGATTAGATAATAACCTTAAATACTTCATTTTCAATCAACTATTGTTTCTCGTTAAAATACTGAGTAAGATATTGAAAAGGGGAGAAGTTCGGTTTTATTGCATATATCGACGTTTCAGCCGGATTAGAGCGGTTTTACGTGTACATCTTCCCTCGGTAATATAAACGGAAAATCAGGAACATTTTAGTTAATTCTAATGAAAACACAATTGAATCATTTGTATTGGAAACAGCATTGTCATATGTCTTTTCTTGGATCTAAATAATACGATAGCTCGCTCTATGATTTGTAGTTAAAATCCTCAAATATGGTTAAATAGTGACTTTTTTCACGTTTATCATGTAGTTTGATACTACGTAAATATATTCATTTTTACCAATATTTCGATTCTATATCATGTAGTATCACGATATGTGATTTGGCCTTCAAATCTCAGAATTTCGCATAATATTGCATTTTAAGCAAGTTTTCTTACATTTGTTTCGTACGAAAAATCATCGAATTTAGCAGTATTTTGACGTTTATCATCCCCTTTTCCATTATGTGATTTAAACAAAATATCATCGAATTAGGCAATATTTTGCCGTTTTTCCACGTTTATGTGAATTTTCAGTTTATTGGTATTAATTCATTATATATACGATAAAAATGATGCAAACACATAATAATTATGATTAATGATTAAAATGATTAGATAATAACCTTAAATACTTCATTTTCAATCATCTATATGTTTCTCGTAAATACTGAGTAAGATATTGAAAAGGGGAGAAGTTCTGTTTTTATTGCATATATCGACGTTTCAGCCAGATTAGAGCGGTTTTTCGTGTACATCTTCCCTCGGTAATATAAACGGAAAATCAGGAACATTTTAGTTAATTGTAATGAAAACACATTGATTTTTATCATTTGTACTAGAAACAACATTGTCATATGTCTTTTCTTGGATCTAAATAATACGATAGCTCGTTCTATGATTTGAAGTTAAAATCCTCAAATATGGTTAAATAGTGACTTTTTTCACGTTTATCATGTAGTTTGATACTACGTATATATATTCATTTTTACCAATATTTCGATTCTATTTCATGTAGTATCACGATATGTGATTTGGCCTTCAAATCTCAGAATTTCGCATAATATTGCATTTTAAGCAAGTTTTCTTGCATTATGTTTCGTACGAAAAATCATCGAATTTAGCAGTATTTTGACGTTTATCATCCCCTTTTCCTTTATGTGATTTAAACAAAATATCATCGAATTAGGCAATATTTTGCCGTTTTTCCACGTTTATGTGAATTTTCAGTTATTGGTATTAATTCATTATATATACGAAAAAATGATGCAAACACATAATAATTATGATTAATGATTAAAATGATTAGATAATAACCTTAAATACTTCATTTTCAATCATCAATTTGTTTCTCGTTAAAATACTGAGTAAGATATTGAAAAGGGGAGAAGTTCGGTTTTTATTGCATATATCGACGTTTCAGCCGGATTAGAGCGGTTTTACGTGTACATCTTCTCTCGGTAATATAAACGGAAAATCAGGAACATTTAGTTAATTCTAATAAAAACACATTGATTTTTATCATTGTATTGGAAACAACATTGTCATATGTCTTTTCTTGGATCTAAATAATACGAAACCTCGCGCTATGATTTGAAGTTAAAATCCTCAAACATGGTTAAATAGTGACTTTTTTCACGTTTTCATGTAGTTTGATACTACGTAAATATATTCATTTTTACCAATATTTCGATTCTATTTAATGTAGTATCACGATATGTGATTTGGCCTTCAAATCTCAGAATTTCGCATAATATTGCATTTTAAGCAAGTTTTCTTGCCTTTTGTTTCGTACGAAAAATCATCGAATTTAGCAATATTTTGACGTTTATCAACCCCTTTTCCTTTATGTGACTTAAACAAAATATCATCGAATTAGGTAATATTTTGCCGTTTTCCACGTTTTTGTGAATTTTCAGTCTAAGGGTATTAATTCATATATATACGATAAAAATTATGCAAACACATAATTGATTAGATAATAACCTTAAATACTTCATTTTCAATCATCTATTTGTTTTGTCTTTAAAATACTGAGTTATTGAAAAAGGGAGAAGTTCGGTTTTTATTGGATATATCGACGTTTCAGCCGGATTAGAGCGGTTTACGTGCACATCTTCCCTCGGTAAATAAACGGAAAATCAGGAACATTTTAGTTAATTCTAATGAAACACATTGATTTTTATCATTTGTATTGGAAACAGCATTGTCATATGTCTTTTCTTGGATCTAAATAATACGAAACCTCGCTCTATGATTTGAAGTTAAAATCCTCAAATATGGTAAATAGTGACTTTTTTCACGTTTTTCATGTAGTTTGATACTACGTAAATATATTCATTTTTACCAGTATTTCAATTCTATTTCATGTAGTATCACGATATGTGACTTGGCCTTCAAATCTCAGAATTTCGCATAATATTGCATATTAAGCAAGTTTTCTTGCATTTTGTTTCGTACGAAAAATCATCGAATTTAGCAATATTTTGACGTTTATTATCCCCTTTTCCTTTATTTGATTTAAACAAAATATCATCGAATTACGCAATATTTTGCCGTTTTTCCACGTTTTGTGAATTTTCAGTCTATAGGTATTAAATCATTATATATACGATAAAAATGATGCAAACACATAATTGATTATATAATAACCTTAAATACTTCATTTTCAATCAACTATTTGTTTCTCGTTAAAATACTGAGTATGATATTGAAAAGGGGAGAAGTTCTGTTTTTATTGCATATATCGACGTTTCAGCCGGATTAGAGCGGTTTTACGTGTACATCTTCCCTCGGTAATATAAACGGAAAATCAGGAACATTTTAGTTAATTGTAATGAAAACACATTGATTTTTATCATTTGTACTGGAAACAACATTGTCATATGTCTTTTCTTGGATCTAAATATACGATAGCTCGCTCTATGATTTGAAGTTAAAATCCTCAAATATGGTTAAATAGTGACTTTTTTCACGTTTATCATGTAGTTTGATACTACGTAAATATATTCATTTGTACCAATATTTCGATTCTATTTCATGTAGTATCACGATATGTAATTTGGCCTTCAAATCTCAGAATTTCGCATAATATTGCATTTTAAGCAAGTTTTCTTGCATTTTGTTTCGTACAAAAAATCATCGAATTTAGCAATATTTTGACGTTTATCATCCCCTTTTCCTTTATGTGATTTAAACAAAATATCATCGAATTAGGCAATATTTTGCCGTTTTTCTACGTTTTTGTGAATTTTCAGTCTATGGGTATTAATTCATTATATATACGATAAAAATGATGCAAACACATAATTGATTAGATAATAACCTTAAATACTTCATTTTCAATCAACTATTTGTTTCTCGTTAAAATACTGAGTAAGATATTGAAAAGGGGAGAAGTTCTGTTTTATTGCATATATCGACGTTTCAGCCGCATTAGAGCGGTTTTAAGTGTACATCTTCCGTCGGTAATATAAACGGAAAATCAGGAACATTTTAGTTAATTGTAATGAAAACACATTGATTTTTATCATTTGTACTGGAAACAACATTGTCATATGTCTTTTCTTGGATCTAAATAATACGATAGCTCGCTCTATGATTTGTAGTTAAAATCCTCAAATATGGTTAAATAGTGACTTTTTTCACGTTTATCATGTAGTTTGATACTACGTAAATATATTCATTTTTACCAATATTTTGATTCTATATCATGTAGTATCACGATATGTGATTTGGCCTTCAAATCTCAGAATTTCGCATAATATTGCATTTTAAGCAAGTTTTCTTGCATTTTGTTTCGTACGAAAAATCATCGAATTTAGCAGTATTTTGACGTTTATCATCCCCTTTTCCTTTATGTGATTTAAACAAAATATCATCGAATTAGGCAATATTTTGCCGTTTTTCCACGTTTATGTGAATTTTCAGTTTATTGGTATTAATTCATTATATATACGATAAAATTGATGCAAACACATAATAATTATGATTAATGATTAAAATGATTAGATAATAACCTTAAATACTTCATTTTCAATCATCTATATGTTTCTCGTAAAATACTGAGTAAGATATTGAAAAGGGGAGAAGTTCGGTTTTTATTGCATATATCAACGTTTCAGCCGGATTAGAGCGGTTTTACGTGTACATCTTCCCTCGGTAATATAAACGGAAAATCAGGAATATTTTAGTTAATTCTAATGAAAACACATTGATTTTTATCATTTGTATTGGAAACAGCGTTGTCATATGTCTTTTCTTGGATCTAAATAATACGAAACCTCGCTCTATGATTTGAAGTTAAAATCCTCAAATATGGGTAAATAGTGACTTTTTTCACGTTTTTCATGTAGTTTGATACTACGTAAATATATTCATTTTTACCAATATTTCGATTTTATTTCATGTCGTATCACGGTATGTGATTTGGCCTTCAAATCTCAGAATTTCGCATAAATTGCATTTTAAGCAAGTTTCTTGCATTTGTTTCGTACAAAAAATCATCGAATTTAGCAATATTTTGACGTTTATTATTCCCTTTTCCTTTATTTGATTTAAACAAAATATCATCGAATTACGCAATATATTGCCGTTTTCCATGTTTTTGTGAATTTTCAGTCTATGGGTATTAATTCATTATATATACGATAAAAATGATGCAAACACATAATTGATTAGATATTAACCTTAAATACTTCATTTTCAATCAACTATTTGTTTCGTTAACATACTGAGTAAGATATTGAAAAGGGGAGAAGTTCTGTTTTTATTGCATATATCGACGTTTCAGCCGGAATAGAGCGATTTTCGTGTACATCTTCCATCGGTAATATAAACGGAAAATCAGGAACATTTTAGTTAATACTAATGAAAACACATTGATTTTTATCATTTGTATTGGAAACAACATTGTCATATGTTTTCTTGGATCTAAATAACACGAAAGCTCGCTTTATGATTTGAAGTTAAAATCCTCAAATATGGTTAAATAGTGACTTTTTTCACGTTTTTCATGTAGTTTGATACTACGTAAATATATTCATTTTTACCAATATTTCGATTCTATTTCATGTAGTATTACGATATGTGATTTGGCCTTCAAATCTCAGAATTTCGCATAATATTGCATTTTAAGCAAGTTTTCTTGCATTTTGTTTCGTACGAAAAATCATCGAATTTAGTAATATTTGACGTTTATTATCCGCTTTTCCTTCATGTGACTTAAACAAAATATCATCGAATTAGGCAATATTTTGCCGTTTTCCACGTTTTTGTGAATTTCAGTCTATGGGTATTAATTCATATATATACGATAAAAATGATGCAAACACATAATTGAATAGATAATAACCTTAAATACTTCATTTTCAATCATCTATTTGTTTCTCGTTAAAATACTGAGTAAGTTATTGAAAAAGGGAGAAGTTCGGTTTTATTGCATATATCGACGTTTCAGCCGGATTAGAGCGGTTTTACGTGTACATCTTCCTCGGTAATATAAACGGAAAATCAGGAACATTTAGTTAATTCTAATGAAAACACATTGATTTTTATCATTTGTATTGGAAACAGCATTGTCATATGACTTTTCTTGGATCTAAATAATACGAAACCTCGCTCTATGATTTGAAGTTAAAATCCTCAAATATGGGTAAATAGTGACTTTTTTCACGTTTTTCATGTAGTTTCATACTACGTAAATATATTCATTTTTACCAATATTTCGATTCTATTTCATGTAGTATTACGATATGTGATTTGGCCTTCAAATCTCAGAATTTCGCATAATATTGCATTTTAAGCAAGTTTTCTTGCATTTTGTTTCGTACGAAAAATCATCGAATTTAGCAATATTTTGACGTTATTATCCCCTTTTCCTTTATTTGATTTAAACAAAATATCATCGAATTAGGCAATATTTTGCCGTTTTCCACGTTTTTGTGAATTTTCAGTCTATGGCAATAATTCATATATATACGATAAAAATGATGCAAACCCATAATTGATTAGATAATAACCTTAAATACTTCATTTTCAATCATCTAATTGTTTCTCTTTAAAATACTGAGTAAGATATTGAAAAGGGGAGAAGTTCGGTTTTATTGCATATATCGACGTTTCAGCCGGATTAGAGCGGTTTTTCGTGTACATCTTCCTCGGTAATATAAACGGAAAATCAGGAACATTTTAGTTAATTGTAATGAAAACACATTGATTTTTATCATTTGTACTGGAAACAACATTGTCATATGTCTTTTCTTGGATCTAAATAATACGATAGCTCGCTCTATGATTTGTAGTTAAAATCCTCAAATATGGTTAAATAGTGACTTTTTTCACGTTTATCATGTAGTTTGATACTATGTAAATATATTCATTTTTACCAATATTTCGATTCTATATCATGAAGTATCACGATATGTGATTTGGCCTTCAAATCTCAGAATTTCGCATAATATTGCATTTTAAGCAAGTTTTCTTGCATTTTGTTTCGTACGAAAAATCATCGAATTTAGCAGTATTTTGACGTTTATCATCCCCTTTTCCTTTATGTGATTTAAACAAAATATCATCGAATTAGGCAATATTTTGCCGTTTTTCCACGTTTATGTGAATTTTTATTTTTGGTATTAATTCATTATATACGATAAAAATGATGCAAACACATAATAATTATGATTAATGATTAAATGATTAGATAATAACCTTAAATACTTCATTTTCAATCATCTATATGTTTCTCGTAAAATACTGAGTAAGATATTGAAAAAGGGAGAAGTTCGGTTTTTATTGCATATATCAACGTTTCAGCCGGATTAGAGCGGTTTTACGTGTACATCTTCCCTCGGTAATATAAACGGAAAATCAGGAATATTTTAGTTAATTCTAATGAAAACACATTGATTTTTATCATTTGTATTGGAAACAACATTGTCATATGTCTTTTTTGGGATCTAAATAATACGAAACCTCGCTCTATGATTTGAAGTTAAAATCCTCAAATATGGTTAAATAGTGACTTTTTTCACGTTTTTCATGTAGTTTGATACTACGTAAATATATTCATTTACACCAATATTTCGATTCTATTTCATGTAGTATCACGGTATGTGATTTGGCCTTCAAATCTCAGAATTTCGCATAATATTGCATTTGAAGCAAGTTTTCTTGCATTTTGTTTCGTACAAAAAATCATCGAATTTAGCAATATTTTGACGTTTATCATCCCCTTTTTCTTATTTGATTTAAACAAAATATCATCGAATTACGCAATTTTGACGTTTTTCTACGTTTTTGTGAATTTTCAGTCTATAGGTATTAATTCATTATATATACGATAAAAATGATTCAAACACATAATTGATTAGATATAAAATAAAATAAATAACCTTAAATACTTCATTTTCAATCAACTATTGTTTCTCGTTAAAATACTGAGTAAGATATTGAAAAGGGGAGAAGTTCTGTTTTTATTGCATATATCGACGTTTCAGCCGGATTAGAGCGGTTTTACGTGTACATCTTCCCTCGGTAATATAAACGGAAAATCAGGAACATTTTAGTTAATTGTAATGAAAACATTGATTTTTATCATTTGTACTGGAAACAACATTGTCATATGTCTTTTCTTGGATCTTAATAATACGATAGCTCGCTCTATGATTTGAAGTTAAAATCCTCAAATATGGTTAAATAGTGACTTTTTTCACGTTTATCATGTAGTTTGATACTACGTAAATATATTCATTATTACCAATATTTCGATTCTATTTCATGTCGTATCACGATATGTGATTTGGCCTTCAAATCTCAGAATTTTGCATTATATTGCATTTTAAGCAAGTTTTCTTGCATTTTATTCGTACGAAAAATCATCGAATTTAGCAGTATTTTGACGTTTATCATCCCCTTTTCCTTTATGTGATTTAACAAAATATCATCGAATTAGGCAATATTTTACTGTTTTTTCACGTTTTTGTGAATTTTCAGTCTATGGGTATTAATTCATATATATACGATAAAATTATACAAACACATAATTGATTAGAATAACCTTAAATACTTCATTTTCAATCATCTATTTGTTTCTCGTTAAAATACTGAGTAAGTTATTGAAAAAGGGAGAAGTTCGGTTTTTATTGCATATATCGACGTTTCAGCCGGATTAGAGCGGTTTTACGTGTACATCTTCCTCGGTAATATAAACGGAAAATCAGGAACATTTAGTTAATTCTAATGAAAACACATTGATTTTTATCATTTGTATTGGAAACAACATTGTCATATGTCTTTTCTTGGATCTAAATAACACGAAAGCTCGCTCTATGATTTGAAGTTAAAATCCTCAAATATGGTTAAATAGTGACTTTTTTCACGTTTTTCATGTAGTTTGATACTACGTAAAAATATTAATTTTTACCAATATTTCGATTCTATTTCATGTAGTATTACGATATGTGATTTGGCCTTCAAATCTCAGAATTTCGCATAATATTGCATTTTAAGCAAGTTTTCTTGCATTTTGTTTCGTACGAAAAATCATCGAATTTAGTAATATTTTGACGTTTATTATCCGCTTTTCCTTCATGTGACTTAAACAAAATATCATCGAATTAGGCAATATTTTGCCGTTTTCCACTTTTTGTGAATTTTCAGTCTATGGGTATTAATTCATATATATACGATAAAAATGATGCAAACACATAATTGATTAGATAATAACCTTAATACTTCATTTTCAATCATCTATTTGTTTCTCGTTAAAATACTGAGTAAGTTATTGAAAAAGGGAGAGGTTCGGTTTTTATTGCATATATCGACGTTTCAGCCGGATTAGAGCGGTTTTACGTGTACATCTTCCCTCGGTAATATAAACGGAAAATCAGGAACATTTTAGTTAATTCTAATGAAAACACATTGATTTTTATCATTTGTATTGGAAACAGCATTGTCATATGTCTTTTCTTGGATCTAAATAATACGAAACCTCGCTCTATGATTTGAAGTTAAAATCCTCAAATATGGGTAAATAGTGACTTTTTTCACGTTTTTCATGTAGTTTGATACTGCGTAAATATATTCATTTTTACCAATATTTCGATTCTATTTCATGTAGTATCACGATATGTGATTTGGCCTTCAAATCTCAGAAATTCGCATAATATTGCATTTTAAGCAAGTTTTCTTGCATTTTGTTTCGTACGAAAAATCATCGAATTTAGCAATATTTTGACGTTTATTATCCCCTTTCCTTTATTTGATTTAAACAAAATATCATCGAATTAGGCAATATTTTGCCGTTTTTCACGTTTTTGTGAATTTTCAGTCTATGGGCAATAATTCATATATATACGATAAAAATGATGCAAACCCATAATTGATTAGATAATAACCTTAAATACTTCATTTTCAATCATCTAATTGTTTCTCTTTAAAATACTGAGTAAGATATTGAAAAGGGGAGAAGTTCGGTTTTTATTGCATATATCGACGTTTCAGCCGGATTAGAGCGGATTTACGTGTACATCTTCCCTCGGTAATATAAACGGAAAATCAGGAACATTTTAGTTAATTCTAATGAAAACACATTGATTTTTATCATTTGTATTGGAAACAGCATTGTCATATGTCTTTTCTTGGATCTAAATAATACGAAACCTCGCTCTATGATTTGAAGTTAAAATCCTCAAATATGGGTAAATAGTGACTTTTTTCACGTTTTTCATGTAGTTTGATACTACGTAAATATATTCATTTTTACCAATATTTCGATTCTATTTCATGTAGTATCACGATATGTGATTTGGCCTTCAAATCTCAGAATTTCGCATAATATTGCATTTTAAGCAAGTTTTCTTGCATTTTGTTTCGTACGAAAAATCATCGAATTTAGCAATATTTTGACGTTTATTATCCCCTTTTCCTTTATTTGATTTAAAGAAAAAATAATCGAATTACGCAATATTTTGCCGTTTTTCCACGTTTTTGTGAATTTTCAGTCTATAGGTATTAATTCATTATATATACGATAAAAATGATGCAAACACATAATTGATTAGATAATAACCTTAAATACTTCATTTTCAATCAACTATTTGTTTCTCGTTAAAATACTGAGTAAGATATTGAAAAGGGAGAAGTTCGGTTTTTATTGCATATATCGACGTTTCAGCCGGATTAGAGCGGTTTTACGTGTACATCTTCCCTCGGTAATATAAACGGAAAATCAGGAACATTTTAGTTAATTCTAATGAAAACACATTGATTTTTATCATTTGTATTGGAAACAACATTGTCATATGTCTTTTCTTGGATCTAAATAACACGAAAGCTCGCTCTATGATTTGAAGTTAAAATCCTCAAATATTGTTAAATAGTGACTTTTTTCACGTTTTTCATGTAGTTTGATACTACGTAAAAATATTCATTTTTACCAATATTTCGATTCTATTTCATGTAGTATTACGATATGTGATTTGGCCTTCAATCTCAGAATTTCGCATAATATTGCATTTTAAGCAAGTTTTCTTGCATTTGTTTCGTACGAAAAATCATCGAATTTAGTAATATTTTGACGTTTATTATCCGCTTTTCCTTCATGTGACTTAAACAAAATATCATCGAATTAGGCAATATTTTGCCGTTTTCCCCCACGTTTTTGTGAATTTTCAGTCTATGGGTATTAATTCATATATTACGATAAAAATGATGCAACACATAATTGATTAGATAATAACCTTAAATACTTCATTTTCAATCATCTATTTGTTTCTCGTTAAAATACTGAGTAAGTTATTGAAAAAGGGAGATGTTCGGTTTTTATTGCATATATCGACGTTTCAGCCGGATTAGAGCGGTTTTACGTGTACATCTTCCCTCGGTAATATAAACGGAAAATCAGGAACATTTTAGTTAATTCTAATGAAAACACATTGATTTTTATCATTTGTATTGGAAACAGCATTGTCATATGTCTTTTCTTGGATCTAAATAATACGAAACCTCGCTCTATGATTTGAAGTTAAAATCCTCAAATATGGGTAAATAGTGACTTTTTTCACGTTTTTCATGTAGTTTGATACTGCGTAAATATATTCATTTTTACCAATATTTCGATTCTATTTCATGTAGTATCACGATATGTGATTTGGCCTTCAAATCTCAGAATTTCGCATAATATTGCATTTTTAGCAAGTTTTCTTGCATTTTGTTTCGTTCGAAAAATCATCGAATTTAGCAATATTTTGACGTTTATTATCCCCTTTTCCTTTATTTGATTTAAACAAAATATCATCGAATTAGGCAATATTTTGCCGTTTTTCACGTTTTTGTGAATTTTCAGTCTATGGGCAATAATTCATATATATACGATAAAAATGATGCAAACCCATAATTGATTAGATAATAACCTTAAATACTTCATTTTCAATCATCTAATTGTTTCTCTTTAAAATACTGAGTAAGATATTGAAAAGGGGAGAAGTTCGGTTTTTATTGCATATATCGACGTTTCAGCCGGATTAGAGCGGATTTACGTGTACATCTTCCCTCGGTAATATAAACGGAAAATCAGGAACATTTTAGTTAATTCTAATGAAAACACATTGATTTTTATCATTTGTATTGGAAATTTGTATTAATTCATTACATATACGATAAAAATGATGCAAACACATAATAATTATGATTAATGATTAAAATGATTAGATGTGATTTGGCCTTCAAATCTCAGAATTTTTCATAATATTGCATTTTAAGCAAGTTTTCTTGCATTTAATTTCGAACGAAAAATCATCGCATTTAGCAATATTTTGACGTTTATCATCCTTTTTTCCTTTATGTGACTTAAACAAAATATCATCGAATTAGGCAATATTTTGCCGTTTTTCCACGTTTTTGTGAATTTTCAGTCAATGGGTATTAATTCATATATATTCGATAAAAATTATGCAAACACATAATTGATTAGATAATATCCTTAAATACTTCATTTTCAATCATCTATTTGTTTCTCGTTAAAAAACTGAGTAAGATATTGAAAAGGGGAGAAGTTCGGTTTTTTTATGTCTTTTCTTGGATCTAAATAATACGAAACCTCGCGCTATGATTTGAAGTTAAAATCCTCAAATATGGTTAAATAGTGACTTTTTTCACGTTTTTCATGTAGTTTGATACTACGTAAATATATTCATTTTTACCAATATTTCGATTCTATTTCATGTAGTATCACGATATGTGATACTACGCCTTCAAATCTCAGAATATTGCATAATATTGCATTTTAAGCAAGTTTTCTTGCATTTTATTTCGAACGAAAAATCATCGAATTTAGCAATATTTTGACGTTTATTATCCCCTTTTCCTTTATTTGATTTAAAGAAAATATCATCGAATTACGCAATATTTTGCCGTTTTTCCACGTTTTTGTGAATTTTCAGTCTATAGGTATTAATTCATTAATATACGATAAAAATGATGCAAACACATAATTGATTAGATAATAACCTTAAATACTTCATTTTCAATCAACTATTTGTTTCTCGTTAAATTACTGAGTAAGATATTGAAAAGGGGAGAAGTTCTGTTTTTATTGCATATATTGACGTTTCAGCCGGATTGGAGCGGTTTTTCGTGTACATCTTCCCTCGGTAATATAAACGGAAAATCAGGAACATTTTACTTAATTGTAATGAAAACACATTGATTTTTATCATTTGTACTGAAAGCACATTGATTTTTATCATTTGTACTGGAAACAACATTGTCATATGTCTTTTCTTGGATCTAAATAATACGATAGCTCGCTCTATGATTTGAAGTTAAAATCCTCAAATATGGTTAAATAGTGACTTTTTTCACGTTTTTCATGTAGTTTGATACTACGTAAATATATTCATTTTTACCAATATTTCGATTCTATTTCATGTAGTATCACGATATGTAATTTGGCCTTCAAATCTCAGAATTTTGCATAATATTGCATTTTAAGCAAGTTTTCTTGCCTTTTGTTTCGTACGAAAAATCATCGAAATTAGCAATATTTTGACGTTTATCATCCCCTTTTCCTTTATGTGACTTAAACAAAATATTATCGAATTAGGCAATATTTTGCCGTTTTCCACGTTTTTGTGAATTTTCAGTCTATGGGTATTAATTCATATATATTCGATAAAAATGATGCAAACCTATAATTGATTAGATAATAACCTTAAATACTTCATTTTCAATCATCTATTTGTTTCTCGTTAAAAAACTGAGTAAGATATTAAAAAGGGGAGAAGTTCGGTTTTTATTGCATATATCGACGTTTCAGCCGGATTAGAGCGGTTTTACGTGTACATCTTCCCTCGGTAATATAAACGGAAAATCAGGAACATTTTAGTTAATTCTAATGAAAACACATTGATTTTTATCATTTGTATTGGAAACAGCATTGTCATATGTCTTTTCTTGGATCTAAATAATACGAAACCTCGCTCTATGATTTGAAGTTAAAATCCTCAAATATGGGTAAATAGTGACTTTTTTCACGTTTTTCATGTAGTTTGATACTACGTAAATATATTCATTTTTACCAATATTTCGATTCTATTTCATGTAGTATCACGATATGTGATTTGGCCTTCAAATCTCAGAATTTCGCATAATATTGCATTTTAAGCAAGTTTTCTTGCATTTTGTTTCGTACGAAAATTCATCGAATTTAGCAATATTTTGACGTTTATTATCCCTTTTCCTTTATTTGATTTAAACAAAATATCATCGAATTAGGCAATATTTTGCCGTTTTCCACGTTTTTGTGAATTTTCAGTCTATGGGCTGATTCATATATATACGATACGATTATATTATTATATACGATATACGATTATATACGATTACGATTATACGATTATATACGATTACGATTATATACGATTACGATTACGATACGATATACGATTATATTATTATATACGATATACGATTCATATATATACGATAAAAATGATGCAAACCCATAATTGATTAGATAATAACCTTAAATACTTCATTTTCAATCATCTAATTGTTTCTCTTTAAAATACTGAGTAAGATATTGAAAAGGGGAGAAGTTCGGTTTTTATTGCATATATCGACGTTTCAGCCGGATTAGAGCGGTTTTACGTGTACATCTTCCCTCGGTAATATAAACGGAAAATCAGGAACATTTTAGTTAATTCTAATGAAAACACATTGATTTTTATCATTTGTATTGGAAACAGCATTGTCATATGTCTTTTCTTGGATCTAAATAATACGAAACCTCGCTCTATGATTTGAAGTTAAAATCCTCAAATATGGGTAAATAGTGACTTTTTTCACGTTTTTCATGTAGTTTGATACTACGTAAATATATTCATTTTTACCAATATTTCGATTCTATTTCATGTAGTATCACGATATGTGATTTGGCCTTCAAATCTCAGAATTTCGCATAATATTGCATTTTAAGCAAGTTTTCTTGCATTTTGTTTCGTACGAAAAATCATCGAATTTAGCAATATTTTGACGTTTATTATCCCCTTTTCCTTTATTTGATTTAAACAAAATATCATCGAATTACGCAATATTTTGCCGTTTTCCACGTTTTTGTGAATTTTCAGTCTATGGGTATTAATTCATATATATTCGATAAAAATGATGCAAACCTATAATTGATTAGATAATAACCTTAAATACTTCATTTTCAATCATCTATTTGTTTCTCGTTAAAAAACTGAGTAAGATATTGAAAAGGGGAGAAGTTCTGTTTTTATTGCATATATCGACGTTTCAGCCGGATTAGAGCGGTTTTTCGTGTACATCTTCCCTCGGTAATATAAACGGAAAATCAGGAACATTTTAGTTAATTGTAATGAAAACACATTGATTTTTATCATTTGTACTGGAAACAACATTGTCATATGTCTTTTCTTGGATCTAAATAATACGATAGCTCGCTCTATGATTTGAAGTTAAAATCCTCAAATATGGTTAAATAGTGACTTTTTTCACGTTTATCATGTAGTTTGATACTACGTAAATATATTCATTTTTACCAATATTTCGATTCTATTTCATGTAGTATATGTGATTTGGCCTTCAAATCTCAGAATTTCGCATAATATTGCATTTTAAGCAAGTTTTCTTGCATTTTGTTTCGTACGAAAAATCATCGAATTTAGCAGTATTTTGACGTTTATCATCCCCTTTTCCTTTATGTGATTTAAACAAAATATCATCGAATTAGGCAGTATTTTGCCGTTTTTCCACGTTTATGTGAATTTTCAGTTTATCACTCTCTTGAGCCTCTGCATCATTCTCTTAAGCCTCAACATCACTCTCTTGAGCCTCTGCATGACACTCTTATGCCTCTTCATCCCTCTCTTGATCATTTGCGTCACTCTCTTGAGCCACTGCCTCATTCTCTTGAGCCTCTGCATGACTCTCTTATGCCTCTGCATCCCTCTCTTGATCATTTGCGTCACTCTCTTGAGCCACTGCATCATTCTCTTAAGCCTCTGCATCCCTCTCTTGATCATCTGCATCACTCTCGTAAGCCTCTGAATCACTCTCGTGTGCCTCGGCATCACTCTCTTGAGCTCCTTCATCCCTATCTTGAGCCTCTGCATCCCTCTCTTGAGCCTCTGCATCCCTCTCTTACGCCTCTGCATCACTCTCTTATGTCTCTGCATCACTCTCGTAAGCTTCTTAATCACTCTCCTGAGCATCTGCATTCCTCTCTTGAGACTGCATCACTCTCTTGAGCCTTTGCGTCACTCTCTTAAGCCTCTGCATCTCTAACTTCAGCCTCTGCATCACTCTATGGAGCCTCTGCATCCCTCTCTGGAGCCTCAGCACCCCTCTCTTGAGCCGCAGCAGCACTCTCTTGAGCCTCTTCATCATTATCTTGTGTCTCTGCATCCCTCTCTTAAGCCTCTGCTTCACTCTCTTGAGCCGCTGCATCCCACTCTTAAGCCTCTGCATCATTCTCTTGAGCCTCTGCATCCCTCTCTTGAACTCCTGCATCCCTCTCTTGAGCCTTTGCATCACTATCTTAAGCCTATGCATCCCTCTCTTGAGCCTCTGCATCACTCTCAAGAGCCTCTGCATTCCTCTCATGTGCCTCTGCATCCCCTCACTTGAGCCTCTGCTTCCCTCTCTTGAGCCTCTGCATCCCTCTCTTGAGCCTCTGCATCCCTCTCTTGAGCCTGCATCCCTCTCTTAAGCCACTGCATCACTCTCTTGAGCCTCTGCATCACTCTCTTGACACTCTGCATCCCTCTCCTACGCCTCTGCGTCACTCTCTTAAACCTCTGCATCTCTAACTTCAGCCTCTGCATCACTCTATGGAGCCTCTGCATCCCTCTCTGGAGCCTCAGCACCCCTCTCTTGCGCCGCAGCAGCACTCTCTTGAGCCTCTACATCATTCTCTTAAGCCTCTGCATCCCTCTCTTGATCATCTGCATCACTCTCGTAAGCCTATGCATCACTCTCTTGAGCCTCGGCAGAACTCTCTTGAGCCTCTGCATCACTCTCTTTAGCCTCTGCATCCCTCTCTTGAGCCTCTACATCTTTCTCTTGTGCCTCTGCATCCCTCACTTGATCCTCTGCATCCCTCTCTTGAGCCTCTGCATCCCTATCTTGACCCTCTGCATCCCTCTCTTTAGCCTCTGCATCCCTCTCTTACGCCTCTGCATCACTCTCTTACGTCTCTGCATCACTCTCGAAAGCCTCTCAATCACTCTCTTGAGCCTCTGCATTCCTCTCTTGAGCCTCTGCACCACTCTCTTCAGCCTCTGCATCACTCTCTTTAGCCTCTGCATCCCTCTCTTGAGCCTCTGCATCACTCTCTTGAGCCTCTGCATTACTCTCTTGAGCCTCTACATCCCTCTCTTAAGCCTCTGAATCCCTCTCTTGAGGCCTCTGCATTACTCTCTCGAGCCTCTGCATCACGCTCATGATCCTCTGCATCACTCTCTTGAGCCTCTGCATCACTGTCTTGACCCTCTGCATTACTCTCTAGACCCTCTGCATCACTCTCTTCAGCCTCTGCATCACTCTCTTAAGCCTCTGCACCACTCTCCTGAGCCTCTGCATCACTCTCTTGAGCCTCTACATCACTCTTTTGAGCCTCTGCATCACTCTCTTCAGCCTGTGCATCACTTTCTTAAGCCTCTGCATCACTCTCTTGAGCTTCTGCCTTACTCTCTTGAGCCTCTACATCCGACTCTTGAGCCTCTGCATCACTCTCTTAAGCCTCTGCATTCCTGTCTTGATCGTTTGCATCACTCTCATGAGCCTCTGCATCATTCTCTTGAGCCTCTGCATCCCTCTCTTAAGCCTCTACATCATTCTCTTGAGCCTCTGCATCACTCTTGAGCCTCTTTGTCACTCTCTTAAGCCTCTGCATCTCTCACTTCAGCCTCTGCATCACTCTCTGGAGCCTCTGCATCACTCTCTGGAGCCTCAGCATCCCTCTCTTGAGCCTCAGCAGCACTCTCTTGAGCCTCTTCATCATTTTCTTGTGCCTCTACATCCCTCTCTTAAGCCTCTGCTTCACTCTCTTCAGCCTCGCTCCAAAATTTCGCTCAAGGGTCGAATTTGCGATGTTTGGGATATTTTGAAAACTGCAGGTGGGTTTGGGCAAAATGTGACCCATCGCCGCTCTCAGTAATTGGCATATTTTCGGTATAAAATGTCGTAATTTCAAACTGCGAATACGTGAAGAGAGCCAGAATTTTGCTCCAAAATAAGGTTTCAGGGTCGAATTTGGGATGTTTGGGATATTTTTAAAACTGCAGGGAGGGTTTGGGCCTAATGTGATCCATCGCCGCTTTCCGTAATTGACATATTTTCAGTATAAAAAGTCATAATTTCAAACTGCGAATACGTGCAGAGAGCTAGAATTTGGCTATAAAGTATGGCTCAAGAGACGAATTTGGGATGTTTGGGATATTTGAAAACTGCAAGCGGGGTTTGGGCAAAATGTGACGCATCGCTGCTTTCAGTAATTGGCATATTTTCCGTATAAAAAGTCGTAATTTCAAACTGCAAATACGTGCAGAGAGCCAGAATTTGGCCCCAAAATAACGCTCCCGGGTCGAATTTGGGATGTTTGGTATATTTTGAAAACTGCAGGGGGGTTTGGGCAAAATGTGACCCATCGCCGCTCTCAGTAATTGGCATATTTTCGGTATAAAATGATGTCATTTCAAAGGGCGAATACGTGCAGAAAGCTAGAATTTGGCTCCAAAATATGGCTCAAAGGTCGAATTTGGATGTTTGGGATATTTTGCAAACTGCAGGGGGGTATGGGCAAAACGTGACCCATCGTTTCTTTCAGTAATTGGCATATTTTCAAGCGTCAAGTTTTGGACGTTTGGGATAAAAAGTCGTAATTTCAAACAGCCAATACGTGCAGAGAGCCAAAATTTGGCTCCAAAAACATTCTCAAGGATCGAATTTGGGATGTTTGGGAAGTTTTGAAAACTTCAAGGAGGGGGTTTCGGCTAAATGTGACCTATCGCTGCTCTCAGTAATTGGCATATTTTCGGTATAAAAAGTCATAATTTCAAAATGCGAATACGTGCAGAGAGCCAGAATGTGGCTCCAAAATATAGCTCATGGGTCGAATATGGGATGTTTGGGATATTTTGCATAGTGCAGGGAAGGCCTGGACAAAATGTGATCCATCGCTGCACTTAGTAATTGGCATATTTTCGGTATAAAATGTCGTAATTTCAAACTGCGAATACGTGCAGAAAGCTAGAATTTGGCTCCAAAATATGGTTCAAAGGTCGAATTTGGATGTTTGGGATATTTTGCAAACTGCAGGGGGGTTTGGGCAAAACGTGACCCATCGCATCTTTCAGTAATTGGCATATTTTCAAGCGTCAAGTTTGGGATGTTTGGGATAAAAAGTCGTAATTTCAAACAGCAAATACGTGCAGAGAGCCAAAATTTGGCTCCAAAAACATTCTCAAGGATCGAATTTGGGATGTTTGGGAAGTTTTGAAAACTGCAAGGAGGAGGGTTTCGGCTACATGTGACCTATCGCTGCTCTCAGTAATTGGCATATTTTCGGTATAAAAAGTCATAATTTCAAAATGCGAATACGTGCAGAGAGCCAGAATGTGGCTCCAAAATATAGCTCATGGGTCGAATATGGGATGTTTAGGATATTTTGCATAGTGCAGGGAAGGCCTGGCCAAAATGTGATCCATCGCTGCACTTAGTAATTGGCATATTTTCGGTATAAAATGTCGTAATTTCAAACTGCGAATACGTGCAGAAAGCTAGAATTTGGCTCCAAAATATGGTTCAAAGGTCGAATTTGGATGTTTGGGATATTTTGCAAACTGCAGGGGGGTTTGGGCAAAACGTGACCCATCGCATCTTTCAGTAATTGGCATATTTTCAAGCGTCAAGTTTGGGATGTTTGGGATAAAAAGTCGTAATTTCAAACAGCAAATACGTGCAGAGAGCCAAAATTTGGCTCCAAAAACATTCTCAAGGGTCGAATTTGGGATGTTTTGGATATTTTGAAAATTGCAAGGAGGGGGGTTCGGCTAAATGTGACCTACCGCCCCTCTCAGTAATTGGCATATTTTCGGTATAAAAAGTCGTAATTTCAAAATGCGAATATGTGCAGAGAGCCACAATTTGGCTCCAAAAATTGGCTCAAGGGTCGAATTTGGTATGTTTGGGATATTTTGAAAACTGCAAGGGGGTTTGAGCAGAATGTGACCCATTGCAGCTTTCAGTAATTGACATATTTTCGGTATAAAAACTCGATATTTCAAACTGCGAATACGTGAAGAAAGCAAGAACTTGGCTCCAAAATAAGGCTCCAGGGTCGAATTTGGGAAGTTTGGGATATTTTGAAAACTGCACGGAGGGTTTGGGCAAAATGTGCTCCATCGCCTCTTAAAGTAATTAGCATATTTTCGGTATAAAAATACCTAATTTAAAACTGCGAATACGTGCAGAGAGCCAAAATTTGGGATGTTTGGGATATTTTGAAAACTGCAGGGGGGTTTAGGTAAAATGTGACCAATCGCTGCTCTCAGTAATTGACATATTTTCGGTATAAAATGTCGTAATTTCAAACTGCGAATAGGTGCAGAGAGCCAGAATTTGGCTCCAAAATATGGCTCAAGGGTCGTATTTGGGATGTTGGGATATTTTGAAAACTGAATGGTGGATTTGAGCAAATGTGATCTATCGCCGCTTTCAGTAATTGGCATATTTCGGGATAAAAAGTCGTTATTTCAAACTGTGAATACGTGCAGAAAGCCCGAATTTGGCTAGAAAATATGGCTCAAGTGTCGAATTTGGGATGTTTGGATATATTGAAAACTGCACGGAGGGTTTGGGCAAAATGTAATCCATCGCTGCTCTAAGTAATTGGTATATTTTCGGTATAAAAATTCCTAATTTAAAACTGCAAATACGTGCAGAGAGCCAGAACTTCGCTCCAAAATAAGCCGCAAGGGTGGAATTTGGAATGTTTGCGATATTTGAAAACTGCAAAAAGGGGTTTGGGCAAAATGTGATCCATTGCTGCTCTCCGTAATTGGCATATTTTCGGTATAAAAATTCGTAGCTTCAAACTGCAAATACGTGCAGAGAGCCAGAATTTAGCTCCAAAATATGGCTCAACCGTTTAATTTGGGATGTGTGGGATATTTTGAAAACTGCAGGGAAGGTTTGTGCAGAATGTGATCCATCGCCGCTCTAAGTATTGGCATATTTCGGTATAAAAATCGTAATTTCAAACTGCGAATAGGCGCAGAGAGCCAGAATTTGCTCCAAAATATGGCTCAAGGTCGAATTGGGTGTTTGAGATATTTGAAAACTGCAGGGGTTTTGGCAAAATGTTACCCATCGCCGCTTCAGTAATGGCATATTTTCGGTTAAAAAGTTGTAATTTCAAAAGCGAATACGTGCAGAAGCCAGAATTTGGCTCCAAAATATGGCTCAAGCTCGAATTTGGGATGTTGGGATATTTGAAAACTGACTGGTGGGTTTGGGCAAAATGTGACTATCGCCGCTTCAGTAATAGACATATTTTCGGTAAAATCGTATTTCAAACTGCGAACGTGCAGAAGCCAGAATTTGGCTAAAATAAGGTCAGGGTCGAATTTGGATGTTTTGGTTTTGAAAACTGGAGGAGGGTTTGGGCAAATGTGATCCATCGCCGCTCTCCGTAATTGGTATATTTTCGGTATAAAATTCGAATTTCAAGCTGCGAATATGCAGAGAGCCAATTTGCTCCAAAATGCTCACATCGAATTTGGTGTTTGAGATGTTTGAAAACTGCAGGGGGGTTTGGCAAAATGTGACCATCGCTGCGCTAAGTAATTGGCATGTTTTCGTATAAAATGACGTAATTTCAAACTGCGAATACGTGCAGAGAGCCGGAATTTGGCTCCAAAATATGGTTCAAGCGTCGAACATGGGATGTTTGGGATATTTTGAAAAGTGCAAAGGGGGTTTGGGCAAAATGTGACCTATCGCTGCCCTCAGTAATTGACATATTTTCGGTATAAAAATTCATAATTTCAAACAGCGAATACGAGCAGAGAGCCAGAATGTGACTCCAAAATATGGCTCAAGGGTAGAATTTGGGATGCTTGGGATAATTTGAAAACTGCAGGAAGGGCCTGGGCAAAATGTGATCCATCGCCACACTCAGTAATTGGCATATTTTCGGTATAAAATGTAATTTCAAACTGCGAATACGTGCAGAATATTTTTATTGAGTTTACGTAAATATATTCGTTTGTACCATGATTTCGATACTACTTCACGTTTTCCGATATGTGATTTGGCTTTCAAATCTCAGAATTTCGCATAATTTGCATTTTTAGGTAAGTTTCTTGCATTTCTTTTTTACTCAAAATCACCGAATTTAGCAATATTTTGACGTTTATCGTCCGCCTTTTTCTTTATATTTTACACAAAATATCATCGAATTATGCAATATTTGGCCGTTTTTCCAGGTTGTTGTGAATTTTCAGTTTATTGTATTAATTCTTTATATATACGACAAAAATGATGCAAATACATTATTTGTTAGAAATTAACCTTAAATACTTTATTTTCAATCAACTATTTGTTTCTAGTTAAAATACTGAGTATGTTGTTTCTAGTTAAAATACTGAGTACGATATTGAAAAGGGGAGAAGTTCTTTTTTTATTGCATATATCGACGTTTCAGCCGGATTAGAGCGGTTTACGTGTACATCTTCCATTGGTAATGGAAGATGTACACGTAAAAGCCTTAAGCTCTTAAGCTTAAGGCTCTTAAGCCTTAAGCCCCCTGCAGTTTTCAAAACATCTCAAACATCGCAAATTCGACGCTTGAGCCAAATTTTGGAGCCAAATTGTGGCTCTCTGCCAATATTCGCAGCTTGAAATTTCGAATTTTTATACCGAAAATATGCCAATTACGGAGAGCGGCGATGGATCACATTTTGCCCAAACCCTCCCTCCAGTTTTCAAAATATCCCAAACATCCCAAATTCGACCCTGGAGCCTTATTTTGGAGCCAAATTCTGGCTCTCTGCACATATTCGCAGTTTGAAATTACGAATCTTTATACCGAAAATATGTCAATTACTGAGAGCGGCGATAGGTCAAATTTTGCCCAAACCCCCCACCCCCCTGCAGTTTTCAAAATATCTCAAACATCCCAAATTCGAAGCTTGAGCCATATTCTAGAAAAGACGTATAAGATGTTGCTTCCAATACAAATTATAAAAATCAATGTGTTTTCATTAAAATTAACTAAAATATTCCTGATTTTCGGTTCATATTACTGATGGAAGATGTACACGTAAAACCGTTCTAATCCGGCTGAAACGTCGATATATGCAATAAAAACAGAACTTCTCCCCTTTTAAATATCTTACTCAGTATTTTAACGAGAAACAAATAGATGATTGAAAATGAAGTATTTAAGGTTATTTTCCGATCAATTATGTATTTGCATCATTTTTATCGTATATTTAATGAAATAATAACAATAAACTGAAAATTCACAAAAACGGGGAATAACGTCAAAATATTGCCAAATTCGATATTTTGTTTTATCACGTAAAGGAAAAGGGGATGATAAAGGTCAAAATATTGCTAAATTCGATGATTTTTAGTACAAAACAAAATGCAAGAAAATTGCTTAAAATGAAATATTTGCGAAATTCTGAGATTTGAAGGAAATCACATATCGTGAGAAAACATGAAGTAGCATCGAAATATTGGTAAAAACGAATATATATTCGTAAAATCACACTACATGAATAACGTGAAAAAAGTCACGATATTACAATATTTGAGGATTTTAACTTCAAATCATAGAGCGGGTTTCGTATTATTTAGATCCAGAAAAGACATATGACAATGTTGTTTCAAATACAAATGATAAAAATCAATGTGTTTTCATTAGAATTAACTAAAAGGTTCCTGATTTTCCGTTTATATTACCGATGGAAGATGTACACGTAAAACCGCTCTAATCGGGCTGAAACGTCTATATATGCAATAAAAACAGAACTTCTCCCCTTTCCAATATCTTACTCAGTATTTTAACGAGAAACAAATAGTTGATTGAAAATGAAGTGTTTAAGGTTAATTTCTAATCAATTATGTGTTTTCATCATTTTTATCGTATATATAATGAATTAATAGCAATAAACTGAAAATTCACAAAAACGTGGAAAAACGGCAAAATATTGCCTAATTCGATGATATTTTGTTTATATCACATAAAGGAAAAGAGGATGATAAACGTAAAAATATTGCTGAATTCGATGATTTTTAGTACGAAACAAAATGCAAGAAAACTTGCTTAAAATGTAATATTATGCGAAAATCTGAGATATAAAGGGCAAAGCACATATCGTGATACTACATGAAATAGTATCGAAATATTGGTAAAAATGAATATATTTACGTAATATCAAACTACATGAAAAACGTGAAAAAATTCATTATTATACCAAATTTGAGGATTTTAACTTCGAATCATAGAGCGACGTTTCGTATTTTTTAGACCCTAGAAAAGACGTATAAAGATGTTGCTTCCAATACAAATTATAAAAATCAATGTGTTTTCGTTAAAATTAACTAAAATGTTCCTGATTTTCGGTTTATATTACCGATGGAAGATGTACACGTAAAACCGTTCTAATCCGGCTGAAACGTCGATATATGCAATAAAAACAGAACTTCTCCCCTTTTCAATATCTTACTCAGTATTTTAACGAGAAACAAATAGATGATTGAAAACGAAGTATATAAGGTTATTTTCTGATCAATTATGTGTTTGCATAATTTTTATCGTACATTTAATGAATTAATAACAATAAACTGAAAATTCACAAAAACGTGGAAAAACGGCCTAATTCAATGATATTTTCTTTATATCACATAGAGGAACAGGGGATGATAAAGGTCAAAATATTGCTAAATTCGATCATTTTTAGTACAAAACAAAATGCAAGAAAACTTGCTTTGAAATGAAAAATTTGCGAAATTCTGAGATTTGAAGACCAAATCACATATCGTGAGAAAACATGAAGTAGTATCGAAATATTGGTAAAAACGAATATATATACGTAAAATCACACTACATGAATAACGTGAAAAAAGTCACTATATTACCATATTTGAGGATTTTACCTTCAAATCATAGAGCGAGGTTTCGTATTATTTAGATCCAAGAAAAGACATATGACAATGTTGTTTCAAATACAAATGATAAAAATCAATGTTTTTCATTAGAATTAACTAAAATGTTTCTGATTTTCCGTTTATATTACCGATGGAAGATGTACACGTAAAACCGCTCTAATCCGGCTGAAACGTCGATATATGCAATAAAAACAGAACTTTTCCCCTTTCCAATATCTTACTCAGTATTTTTACGAGAAAAAAATAGTTGATTGAAAATGAAGTGTTTAAGGTTAATTTCTAATCAATTATGTGTTTGCATCATTTTTATCGTATATTTAATGAATTAATAGCAATAAACTGAAAATTCACAAAAAAGTGGAAAATCAGCAAAATATTGCCTAATTAGATGGTATTTTGTTTATATCACATAAAGGAAAAGGGGACGATAAACGTCAAAATATTGCTGAATTCGATGCTTTTTAGTACGAAACAAAATCCAAGAAAACTTGCTTAAAATGCAGTATTAGCCGAAAATCTGAGTATGAAGGCCAAATCACATATCGTGATACTACATGAAATAGTATCGAAATATTGGTAAAAAATGAATATATTTACGTAATATCAGACAACATGAAAAACGTTTGAGGATTTTAACTTCGAATCATAAAGCGACGTAAAGTATTTTTTAGACCCTAGAAAAGACGTATAAAGATGTTGCTTCCAATACAAATTATAAAAATCAATGTGTTTTCATTAAAATTAACTAAAATATTCCTGATTTTCGGTTCATATTATTGATGGAAGATGTACACGTAAAACCGTTCTAATCCGGCTGAAACGTCGATATATGCAATAAAAACAGAACTTCAAAATATTGCTGAATTCGATGCTTTTTAGTACGAAACAAAATGCAAGAAAACTTGCTTAAAATGCAATATTTGCCGAAAATCTGAGATATGAAGGCCAAATCACATATCGTGATACTACATGAAATAGTATCAAAATATTGGTAAAAAATGAATATTTTACGTAATATCAAACAACATGAAAAACGTTTGAGGATTTTAACTTCGAATCATAAAGCGACGTTTCGTATTTTTTAGACCATAGAAAAGACGTATAAAGATGTTGCTTCCAATACAAATTATAAAAATCAATGTGTTTTCATTAAAATTAACTAAAATATTCCTGATTTTCGGTTCATATTACTGATGGAAGATGTACACGTAAAACCGTTCTAATCCGGCTGAAACGTCGATATATGCAATAAAAACAGAACTTCTCCCCTTTTAAATATCTTACTCAGTATTTTAACGAGAAACAAATAGATGATTGAAAATGAAGTATTTAAGGTTATTTTCCGATCAATTATGTATTTGCATCATTTTTATCGTATATTTAATGAAATAATAACAATAAACTGAAAATTCACAAAAACGGGGAATAACGTCAAAATATTGCCAAATTCGATATTTTGTTTATATCACGTAAAGGAAAAGGGGGATGATAAAGGTCAAAATATTGCTAAATTCGATGATTTTTAGTACAAAACAAAATGCAAGAAAACTTGCTTAAAAATGAAATATTTGCGAAATTCTGAGATTTGAAGGAGAAATCATATATCGTGAGAAAACATGAAGTAGCATCGAAATATTGGTAAAAACGAATATATATTCGTAAAATCACACTACATGAATAACGTGAAAAAAGTCACGATATTACAATATTTGAGGATTTTAACTTCAAATCATAGAGCGGGGTTTCGTATTATTTAGATCCAGGAAAAGACATATGACAATGTTGTTTCAAATACAAATGATAAAAATCAATGTGTTTTCATTAGAATTAACTAAAAGGTTCCTGATTTTCCGTTTATATTACCGATGGAAGATGTACACGTAAAACCGCTCTAATCGGGCTGAAACGTCTATATATGCAATAAAAACAGAACTTCTCCCCTTTCCAATATCTTACTCAGTATTTTAACGAGAAACAAATAGTTGATTGAAAATGAAGTGTTTAAGGTTAATTTCTAATCAATTATGTGTTTTCATCATTTTTATCGTATATATAATGAATTAATAGCAATAAGCTGAAAATTCACAAAAACGTGGAAAAACGCAAAATATTGCCTAATTCGATGATATTTTGTTTATATCACATAAAGGAAAAGGGATGATAAACGTAAAAATATTGCTGAATTCGATGATTTTTAGTACGAAACAAAATGCAAGAAAACTTGCTTAAAATGCAATATTATGCGAAAATCCGAGATTAAGGCAAAGCACATATCGTGATACTACATGAATAGTATCGAAATATTGGTAAAAATGAATATATTACGTAATATCAAACTACATGAAAAACGTGAAAAAAGTCATTATTATACCAAATTTGAGGATTTTACTTTCGAATCATAGAGCGACGTTTCGTATTTTTTAGACATTAGAAAAGACGTATAAAGCTGTTGCTTTATAAGGCCAAATCACATATCGTGATGGGGGGGTGGACAGGCCTCCTCCCGATTGTGCTTCGAATAACAGCCACCTACTGGAGAAAAACCAGTGCCCTATAACACCGAGGGTCACCTCCCCCTCTAGGTCCACTGCACCTGCATTTGGTCACCAAGGCTGAACCAACAGGCGTGCTTCAGGGGCGCGCGCGCCAACACAGACAAACACTGGTCAGGCGCGCCAACAACACAAACACTGGTCCGGCGCGCCAACAACACAAACACTATCTTAAATGTTGAGAAGGGCAGGACGCCCCTGACGGGTTGCTCCGAGTCGTTGTTGATAGGAACTGGTGTAGGGTCCATGCTGGGGGAACAGTTGAGCATGCTAAACTTCTGTGTTTACGACTCGCTGAGCAGCAGTGAGCAGCGTTTTGTAAGAGAGCAGCTGTTGGCTTGTCGGGAAGAGGGCCACGCAGTCTGCGTCCGAGTTTATATAACCTCGGCTCGTTGCGCGCGCAGCTTGGGGCGGTTACAATCAGCTTCCAGACGTACGTTTTCTCTTCCCCTCAGAAAACCCACCGTTTTTGGGAAAAACAGTGTTCTTATAAGGAAATAGGCCGGGAGTCATTGCATTAGACAATCATCGGCTAGAAATGAGGGGTCCATGAGCTAGAGCTCGATCCAGCAGGCACAAATACGTGAGTACTCACACACACACACACACTTTATTATTACGTACTCAAGAAACATTTAACATTTATACAAAGAGCAGTTAACTGGACACGCCGGGCACAACTCCCTAACCCCAGGGAAGTGACGGCTAGCTGCTACTATACACAACACAACAATAACACATCTTTCTCCTCAGAAGGAGTAGAGGGCGCGGGAGGGGGGTGGGTTGTGGCGGGGGGGAACCTCCTCATTATTGAGGTATGCTGCTGCCTCACGCTTAAATCTCTCTTCGGCAGCAACAGCTCGCTTCACAGCCTCAGCTCTATGCTTGGGTAACTTCCTCATTGCGTTTTTTATCACCATCTTCTCTCCCATTTTTGCGGTCATAGTAGCCTGTGCCTTTGCGATCCTCCTCATGTCCTTGGCATAGTTGATGTCGATGGAGGAGGGAGAGGAGAGGGAGGAGGAGCTTGTGACAGGAACACTGCTCATGATGCCGGTCTGGTGTAACCTACCACGCACACCCAACTTGTCCAGCCATAATTATATCCTAGATAACAAATAAAATAGTTAACTGGTTATATATTAATACTGACCAGTCATGGTAGAGGGTATAGGTGAGAGTAGTGGTGTTAGTTGTGTTGGTGTTGATGATGGTCATTGGGATGATGGTGGTTATGGTGGAGGTGGTGGTGTTGATGATGGTGGTCATTGTGATGATGGTGGTAATGGTGGAGGTGGTGATGGTGATGATAGTGGTGTTGATGATGGTGGTCATTGTGATGATGGTGGTTATGGTGGAGGAGATGGTGATAGTGGTGGTGATGATAGTGGTGTTGATGGTGATGATGGTGGTCATTGTGATGATGGTGGTTATGGTGGTGATGGTGATGATAGTGGTGATGATGGTGGTCATTGTGATGATGGAGGTTATGGTGGAGGTGGTGATGGTGATGATAGTGGTCATTGTGATGATGGTGGTTATGGTGGAGGTGGTGATGGTGACGATAGTGGTGTTGATGGTGATGATGGTGGTCAATGTGATGATGGTGGTTATGGTGAAGGTGGTGATGGTGATGATAGTGGTGTTGATGGTGATGATGGTGGTCATTGTGATGATGGTGGAGGAGGTGATGGTGATGATAGTGGCCATTGAGATGATGGTGGTTATGGTGATAGTGATAGTGGTGGTGATGGTGATGATAGTGGTCATTGTGATGATGGTGGTTATGGTGGAGGTGGTGATGGTGATGATAGTGATGTTGATGGTGGTCATTGTGATGATGGTGGTTATGGTGGAGGTGGTGATAGTGATAGTGGTGGTGATGGTTGATGGTGATGATGGTGGTTATGGTGGAGGAGGTGATGGTGATGATAGTGGTGTTGATGGTGATGATAGTGGTCATTGTGGAGGTGATGATAGTGGTGGAGATGGTGATGGTGGTAATGGGGGTTATGGTGGAGGTGGTGATGGTGATGATAGTGGTGTTGATGGTGATGATGGTGGTCATTGTGATGATGGTGGTTATGGTGGAGGAGGTGATGGTGATGATAGTGGTCATTGTGATGATGGTGGTTATGGAGGAGGAGGTGATGGTGATGATAGTGGTGTTGATGGTGATGATGGTGGTCATTGTGGAGGTGATGATAGTGGTGGAGATGGTGATGGTGGTTGTGGGAGTGATGATGGTGGTTATGGTGGAGGTGGTGATGATGGTGGTGGTGGTAGTGAGGGTGATGATGGTGGTGAAGGTAGTGATGGTGGTGGGTTGTGGAAGTGATGGTGATACTGTTGGTGGTGGTGATGGTGGTGATGGTTATAGTGAAGGGGTGGTGGTGGTGATAGTAGGTAGTGAAAAGAGCTAGACGGAGGGACGCGATGGAAGGCAAAGAGAGGGAGGTGAGGGAAGCTAGTGAGAGGGAGGTGAGGGAAGCTAGTGAGAGGGAGGTGAGGGAAGCTAGTGAGAGGGAGGAGAGGGAGATGGAGCGAAGTACAGTTAATGACGTCAAGACCTGTGCGGAAGCTCAGGTCAGGTATACTGCAGTACCCAGAGTGTCAGGTATACTACAGTACCCAGAGTGTCAGGTATACTACAGTACCCAGAGTGTCAGGTATACTACAGTACCCAGAGTGTCAGGTATACTACAGTACCCAGAGTGTCAGGTATACTACAGTACCCAGAGTGTCAGGTATACTACAGTACCCAGAGTGTCAGGTATACTACAGTACCCAGAGTGTCAGGTATACTACAGTACCCAGAGTGTCAGGTATACTACAGTACCCAGAGTGTCAGGTATACTACAGTAACCAGAGTGAGTGTCAGGTATACTACAGGACCCAGAGTGAGTGTCAGGTATACTACAGGACGCAGAGTGAGTGTCAGGTATACTACAAGACCCAGAGTGAGTGTCAGGTATACTACAGGACCCAGAGTGAGTGTCAGGTATACTACAGGACCCAGAGTGAGTGTCAGGTATACTACAAGACCCAGAGTGAGTGTCAGGAATACTACAGTACCCAGAGTGAGTGTCAGGTATACTACAATACCCAGAGTGTCAGGTATACTACAATACCCAGAGTGAGTGTCAGGTATACTACAGGACCCAGAGTGGGTGTCAGGTATACTACAGTACCCAGAGTGTCAGGTATACTACAGTACCCAGAGTGAGTGTCAGGTATGCTACAGTACCCAGAGTGAGTTTCAGGTATGCTACTGACCCAGAGTGAGTGTCAGGTATACTACAGTACCCAGAGTGAGTCAGGTATACTACAGGACCCAGAGTGAGTGTCAGGTATACTACAGTACCCAGAGTGTCAGGTATACTACAGTACCCAGTGAGTGTCAGGTATGCTACAGTACCCAGAGTGTCAGGTATACTACAGTACCCAGAGTGAGTGTCAGGTATACTACAGAACCCGAGTGAGTGTCAGGTATACTACAGACCCAGAGTGAGTGTCAGGTATACTACAGTACCCAGAGTGTCAGGTATACTACAGTACCCAGAGTGAGTTTCAGGTATGCTACTGGACCTAGAGTGAGTATCAGGTATACTACAGTACCCAGAATGAGTGTCAGGTATACTACAGGACCCAGAGTGAGTGTCAGGTATACTACAGTACCCAGAGTGAGTGTCTAGTATACTACAGTACCCAGAGTGAGTGTCAGGTATACTACAGGACCCAGAGTGTCATGTATACTACAATACCCAGAGTGAGTGTCAGGTATACTACAGGACCCAGAGTGAGTGTCAGGTATACTACAGGACACAGAGTGAGTGTCAGGTATACTACAGTACCCAGAGTGAGTGTCAGGTATACTACAGTACCCAAAGTGAGTGTCAGGTATACTACAGTACCCGGAGGGAGTGTTAGGTATACTACAATACCCAGAGTGTCAGGTATACTCCGGTACCTTGAGGGAGTGTCAGGTATACTACAGTACCCAGATTGTCAGGTATACTACATTACCCAGAGTGAGTTTCAGGTATACTACATTACCCAGAGTGAGTGTCAGGTATACTACAGTACCCAGAGTGAGTGTCAGGTATACTACAGGACCCAGAGTGAGTGTCAGGTATATTACAGGACCTAGAGTGAGTGTCAGGTATACTACAGTACCAAGAGTGAGTGTCAGGTATACTACAGTACCCAGAGTGAGTGTCAGGAAGTGTAGTGAAGATGGTTACTGTGATGACGACAGTATATAGTGAAGATGGTTGCTGTGATGAAGACTGTATAGTGAAGAGGGTTACAGTGGTGAAGACAGTGTAGTGAAGATGGTTACTGTGATGAAGACTGTGTGTAGTGAAGATAGTTACTGTGATGAAGACTGTGTATAGTGAAGATGGTTACTGTGATGAAGACTGTGTGTAGTGAAGATGGTTACTGTGATGAAGACAGTGTATAGTGAAGATGGTTACTGTGATGAAGACTGTGTGTAGTGAAGATGGTTACTGTGATGAAGACTGTGTATAGTGAAGATGGTTACTGTGATGAAGACAGTGTATAGTGAAGATGGTTACTGTGATGAAGGCTGTGTATAGTGAAGATGGTTACTGTGATGAAGACTGTGTGTAGTGAAGATGTTACTGTGATGAAGACTGTGTGTAGTGAAGATGGTTACTGTGATGAAGACAGTGTGTAGTGAAGATGGTTACTGTGATGAAGACTGTGTATAGTGAAGATGGTTACTGTGATGAAGGCTGTGTATAGTTAAGATGGTTACTGTGATGAAGACTGTGTGTAGTGAAGATAGTTACTGTGATGAAGACTGTGTGTAGTGAAGATAGTTACTGTGATGAAGACTGTGTATTGTGAAGATGGTTACTGTGATGAAGACTGTGTATAGTGAAGATGATTACTGTGATGAAGACAGTGTGTAGTGAAGAGGTTACTGTGATGAAGACAGTGTGTAGTGAAGATGGTTACTGTGATGAAGACTGTGTATAGTGAAGATGTTTACTGTGATGAAGGCTGTGTATAGTTAAGATGGTTACTGTGATGAAGACTGTGTATAGTGAAGATAGTTACTGTGATGAAGACTGTGTGTAGTGAAGATGGTTACTGTGATGAAGACAGTGTGTAGTGAAGATGGTTACTGTGATGAAGACTGTGTATAGTGAAGATGGTTACTGTGATGAAGGTGTGTATAGTTAAGATGGTTACTGTGATGAAGACTGTGTGTAGTGAAGATAGTTACTGTGATGAAGACTGTGTGTAGTGAAGATAGTTACTGTGATGAAGACTGTGTATTGTGAAGATGGTTACTGTGATGAAGACTGTGTATAGTGAAGATGATTACTGTGATGAAGACAGTGTGTAGTGAAGAGGGTTACTGTGATGAAGACAGTGTGTAGTGAAGATGGTTACTGTGATGAAGACTGTGTATAGTGAAGATGTTACTGTGATGAAGGCTGTGTATAGTTAAGATGGTTACTGTGATGAAGACTGTGTGTAGTGAAGATAGTTACTGTGATGAAGACTGTGTGTATGAAGATAGTTACTGTGATGAAGACTGTGTATAGTGAAGATGGTTACTGTGATGAAGACTGTGTATAGTGAAGATGGTTACTGTGATGAAGACAGTGTATAGTGAAGAGGGTTACTGTGATGAAACTGTGTATAGTGAAGATGGTTACTGTGATGAAGATGGTTACTGTGATGAATACAGTTTATAGTGAAGATGGTTACAGTGATGAAGACTGTGTGTAGTGAAGATTTGACCTCCATCACCCGAACACAGGATACTCCATCTTGTTTAATGTATATTACACACACACACACACACACACACACACACACACACACACACACACACACACACACACACACACACACACACACACACATACAGTACCGCACATTAGACTGCTATACAAACTTGAGAGGCAGGAGCATGCGGAAAGGCCCTAGTATAGGTGAAGAACTACCTAACAGGAAGGAGCCAGAGGGTAATGGTAAGGGGCGAGAAGTCGGACTGGCGAACAGTAACAAGTGGAGTACCTGAAGAGGGAGTACACTCCCTCCGGGTACTGTAGTATACCTGACACTCACTCTGGGTACTGTAGTGGAAACGAAAACGGAAAATCAGGAACATTTTAGTTAATTCTAATGAAAACACGTAGATTTTTATCATTTGTATTTGAAACAACATTGTCATATGTCTTTTCTAGGATCTAAATAATACGAAACCTCGCTCTATGATTTGGAGTTAAAATCCTCAAATATGGTAATATAGTGACTTTTTCACGTTATTTATGTAATGTGATTTTACGTATATATATTCGTTTTTACCAATATTTCGATCTTAAGCCTCTGTATCACTCCCTTGAGCCTCTGCATCATTCTCTTGAGCCTCTGCATCCCTCTCTTAAGCCTCTACATCATTCTCTAGAGCCTCTGCATAACTCTCTTGAGCTTCTGAGTCACTCTCTTAAGCCTCTGCATCACTCTCTTGAGCCTCTACATCACTCTCTTCACCCTCTGCATAACTCTCTGGAGCCTCTGCATCCCTCTCTGGAGCCTCAGCATCCCTCTCTTGAGCCTCTACAGCACTCCCTTTAGCCTCTTCATCATTCTCTTGAGCCTCTGCATCCCTCTCGTGAGCCTTTGCATCACTCTCCCAAGCCTATGCATCCCTCTCTTGAGCCTCTGCATCACTCTCACGAGCCTCTGCATCCCTCTCTTCAGCCTCTGCATCCCTCTCTTGAGCCTCTGCACCTCAATCTTAAGCCTCTGCATCACTCTCTTAAGCCTCTGCATCACTCTCTTGAGCCTCTGCATCATTCTCTTAAGCCTCTACATCACTCTCTTGAGCCTCTGCATGACTCTCTTATGCCTCTGCATCCCTCTCTTGATCATTTGCGTCACTCTCTTGAGCCACTGCATCATTCTCTTGAGCCTCTGCATCCCTCTCATAAGCCTCTACATCATTCTCCCAAGCCTATGCATCCCTCTCTTAAGCCTCTGCATCCCTCTCCTGATCATTTGCATCACTCTCGTAAGCCTCTGAATCACTCTCGTGTGCCTCGGCATCACTCTCTTGAGCTCCTGCATCCCTATCTTGAGCCTCTGCATCCCTCTCTTGAGCCTCTGCATCCCTCTCCTACGCCTCTGCATCACTCTCTTATGTCTCTGCATCACTCTCGTAAGCCTGTTAATCACTCTCCTGAGCATCTACATTCCTCTCTTGAGAATGCATCACTCTCTTGAGCCTCTGCATCACTCTCTTAAGCCTCTGCATCTCTAACTTCAGCCTCTGCATCACTCTATGGAGCCTCTGCATCCCTCTCAACAGCCTCAGCACCCCTCTCTTGAGCCGCAGCAGCACTCTCTTGAACCTCTTCATCATTATCTTGTGCCTCTGCATCCCTCTCTTAAGCCTCTGCTTCACTTTCTTGAGCCGCTGCATCCCTCTCTTAAGCCTCTGCATCACTCTCTTGAGCCTCTGCATCCCTCTCTTGAACTCCTGCATCCCTCTCTTGAGCCTTTGCATCACTATCTTAAGCCTATGCATCCCTCTCTTGAGCCTCTGCATCACTCTCAAGAGCCTCTGCATTCCTCTCATGTGCCTCTGCATCCCCTCATTTGAGCCTCTGCTTCCCTCTCTTGAGCCTCTGCATCCCTCTCTTGAGCCTCTGCATACCTCTCTTGAGCCTCTGCATCCCTCTCTTAAGCCACTGCATCACTCTCTTGAGCCTATGCATCACTCTCTTGAGCCTCTGCATCACTCTCTTGACCCTCTGCATCCCTCTCCTACGCCTCCGCAACACTGTCTTCAGCCTCTGCATCACTCTCTTAAGCCTCTGCATCCCTCTCTTGATCATCTACATCACTCTCGTAAGCCTATGCATCACTCTCTTGAGCCTCTGCAGAACTCTCTTGAGCCTCTGCATCACTCTCTTTAGCCTCTGCATCCCTCTCTTGAGCCTCTTCATCTTTCTCTTGTGCCTCTGCATCCCTCACTTGATCCTCTGCATCCCTCTCTTGAGCCTCTGCATCCCTCTCTTGAGCCTCTGCATCCCTCTCTTGGGCCTCTGCACCCTTCTCTTAAGCCTCTGCATCACTCTCTTAAGTCTCTGCATCACTCTCGCAAGCCTCAGAATCACTCTCTAGAGCATCTGCATCACTCTCGTGAGCTCCTGCATCCCTATCTTGACCCTCTGCATCCCTCTCTTGAGCCTCTGCATCCCTCTCTTACGCCTCTGCATCACTCTCTTAAGTCTCTGAATCACTCTCGAAAGCCTCTCAATCACTCTCTTGAGCCTCTGCATTCCTCTCTTGAGCCTCTGCATCACTCTCTTTAGCCTCTGCATCCCTCTCTTGAGCCTCTTCATCTTTCTCTTGTACCTCTGCATCCCTCACTTGATCCTCTGCATCCCTCTCTTGAGCCTCTGCATCCCTCTCTTGAGCCTCTGCATCCCTCTCTTGAGCCTCTGCACCCTTCTCTTAAGCCTCTGCATCACTCTCTTAAGTCTCTGCATCACTCTCGCAAGCCTCAGAATCACTCTCTAGAGCATCTGCATCACTCTCGTGAGCTCCTGCATCCCTATCTTGACCCTCTGCATCCCTCTCTTGAGCCTCTGCATCCCTCTCTTACGCCTCTGCATCACTCTCTTAAGTCTCTGAATCACTCTCGAAAGCCTCTCAATCACTCTCTTGAGCCTCTGCATTCCTCTCTTGAGCCTCTGCATCACTCTCTTGAGCCTCTGCATCACTCTCTTTAGCCTCTGCATCCGTCTCTTGAGCCTCTGCATCACTCTCTTGAGCCTCTGCATTACTCTCTTGAGCCTCTACATCCCTCTCTTAAGCCTCTGAATCCCTCTCTTGAGGCCTCTGCATTACTCTCTCGAGCCTCTGCATCACGCTCATGATCCTCTGCATCACTCTCTTGAGCCTCTGCATCACTCTCTTGAGCCTCTGCATCACTCTCTAGACCCTCTGCATCACTCTCTTCAGCCTCTGCATCACTCTCTTAAGCCTCTGCATCACTCTCCTGAGCCTCTGCATCACTCTCTTGAGCCTCTACATCACTCTTTTGAGCCTCTGCATCACTCTCTTCAGCCTGTGCATCACTTACTTAAGCCTCTGCATCACTCTCTTGAGCTTCTGCCTTACTCTCTTGAGCCTCTACATCCGACTCTTGAGCCTCTGCATCACTCTCTTAAGCCTCTGCATTCCTATCTTGATCGTTTGCATCACTCTCATGAGCCTCTGCATCATTCACTTGAGCCTCTGCATCCCTCTCTTAAGCCTCTACATCATTCTTTTGAGCCTCTGCATCACTCTTGAGCCTCTGTGTCACTCTCTTAAGCCTCTGCATCTCTCACTTCAGCCTCTGCATCACTCTCTGGAGCCTCTGCATCACTCTCTGGAGCCTCAGCATCCCTCTCTTGAGCCTCAGCAGCACTCTCTTGAGCCTCTTCATCATTTTCTTGTGCCTCTGCATCCCTCTCTTAAGCCTCTGCTTCACTCTCTTCAGCCTCGCTCCAAAATTTCGCTCAAGGGTCGAATTTGCGATGTTTGGGATATTTTTAAAACTGCAGGTGGGTTTGGGCAAAATGTGACCCATCGCCGCTCTCAGTAATTGGCATATTTTCGGTATAAAATGTCGTAATTTCAAACTGCGAATACGTGAATAGAGCCAGAATTTGGCTCCAAAATAAGGCTCCAGGGTCGAATTTGGGATGTTTGGGATATTTTTAAAACTGCAGGGAGGGTTTGGGCCTAATGTGATCCATCGCCGCTTTCCGTAATTGACATATTTTCAGTATAAAAAGTCATAATTTCAAACTGCGAATACGGGCAGAGAGCTAGAATTTGGCTATAAAGTATGGCTCAAGAGTCGAATTTGGGATGTTTGGGATATTTGAAAACTGCAAGCGGGGTTTGGGCAAAATGTGACGCATCGCTGCTTTCAGTAATTGGCATATTTTCCGTATAAAAAGTCGTAATTTCAAACTGCAAATACGTGCCGAGAGCTAGAATTTGGCCCCAAAATAACGCTCCCGGGACGAATTTGGGATGTTTGGTATATTTTGAAAACTGCAGGGGGGTTTGGGCAAAATGTGACCCATCGCCGCTCTCAGTAATTGGCATATTTTCGGTATAAAATGACGTAATTTCAAAGGGCAAATACGTGCAGAAAGCTAGAATTTGGCTCCAAAATAGGGCTCAAAGGTCGAATTTGGATGTTTGGGATATTTTGCAAACTGCAGGGGGGTTTGGGCAAAACGTGACCCATCGTTTCTTTCAGTAATTGGCATATTTTCAAGCGTCAAGTTTTGGACGTTTGGGATAAAAAGTCGTAATTTCAAACAGCGAATACGTGCAGAGAGCCAAAATTTGGCTCCAAAAACATTCTCAAGGATAGAATTTGGGATGTTTGGGAAGTTTTGAAAACTGCAAGGAGGGGGTTTCGGCTAAATGTGACCTACCGCCCCTCTCAGTAATTGGCATATTTTCGGTATAAAAAGTCGTAATTTCAAAATGCGAATATGTGCAGAGACCCACAATTTGGCTCCAAAAATTGGCTCAAGGGTCGAATTTGGTATGTTTGGGATATTTTGAAAACTGCAAGGGGGTTTGAGCAGAATGTGACCCATTGCAGCTTTCAGTAATTGACATATTTTCGGTATAAAAAGTCGTTATTTCAAACTGCGAATACGTGAAGAAAGCAAGAACTTGGCTCCAAAATAAGGCTCCAGGGTCGAATTTGGGAAGTTTGGGATATTTTGAAAACTGCACGGAGGGTTTGGGCAAAATGTGCTCCATCGCCTCTCAAAGTAATTAGCATATTTTCGGTATAAAAATACCTAATTTAAAACTGCGAATACGTGCAGAGAGCCAAAATTTGGGATGTTTGGGATATTTTGAAAACTGCAGGGGGGGTTTAGGTAAAATGTGACCAATCGCTGCTCTCAGTAATTGACATATTTTCGGTATAAAATGTCGTAATTTCAAACTGCGAATAGGTGCAGAGAGCCAGAATTTGGCTCCAAAATATGGCTCAAGGGTCGAATTTGGGATGTTTGGGATATTTTGAAAACTGAATGGTGGATTTGAGCAAAATGTGATCTATCGCCGCTTTCAGTAATTGGCATATTTTCGGGATAAAAAGTCGTTATTTCAAACTGTGAATACGTGCAGAAAGTCCGAATTTGGCTAGAAAATATGGCTCAAGTGTCGAATTTGGGATGTTTTGGATATTTTGAAAACTGCACGGAGGGTTTGGGCAAAATGTAATCCATCGCTGCTCTAAGTAATTGGTATATTTTCGGTATAAAAATTCCTAATTTAAAACTACGAATACGTGCAGAGAGCCAGAACTTCGCTCCAAAATAAGCCGCAAGGGTGGAATTTGGGATGTTTGCGATATTTTGAAAACTGCAAAAAGGGGTTTGGGCAAAATGTGATCCATTGCTGCTCTCCGTAATTGGCATATTTTCGGTATAAAAATTCGTAGCTTCAAACTGCAAATACGTGCAGAGAGCCAGAATTTAGCTCCAAAATATGGCTCAACCGTTTAATTTGGGATGTGTGAGATGTTTTGAAAACTGCAGGGAAGGTTTTTGCAGAATGTGATCCATCGCCGCTCTAAGTAATTGGCATATTTTCGGTATAAAAACTCGTAATTTCAAACTGCGAATAGGCGCAGAGAGCCAGAATTTGGCTCCAAAATATGGCTCAAGCGTCGAATTGGGGATGTTTGAGATATTTTGAAAACTGCATAGAGGGTTTGGGCAAAATGTTACCCATCGCCGCTTTCAGTAACTGGCATATTTTCGGTTTAAAAAGTTGTAATTTCAAAATGCGAATACGTGCAGAGAGCCAGAATTTGGCTCCAAAATATGGCTCATGGGTCGAATTTGGGATGCTTGGGATATTATGAAAACTGACTGGTGGGTTTGGGCAAAATGTGAGCTATCGCCGCTTTCAGTAATAGACATATTTTCGGTAAAAAATGTCGTTATTTCAAACAGCGAACACGTGCAGAAAGCCAGAATTTGGCTAGAAAATATGGTTCAAGGGTCTAATTTTGGATGTTTTCGATGTTTTGAAAACTGCACGGAGGGTTTGGGCAGAATGTGATCCATCGCCACTCTAAGTAATTGGTATATTTTCGGTATAAAAATTCGTAATTTCAAACTGCGAATACGTGCAGAGAACCTGAATGTCGCTCCAAAATATGCCACAAGGGTGGAATTTGGGTTGTTTGCGACCTTTTGAAAACTGCAGGGGGGGGTTTTGGCAAAATGTGACCCATCGCTGCTCTCAATAATTGGCAT
>NW_027190282.1:0-40000 GCF_040958095.1 Procambarus clarkii | reverse complement strand
CCTAACCTAACCTAACCTAACCTAACCTAACCTAACCTAACCTAACCTAACCTAACCTAACCTAACCTAACCTAACCTAACCTAACCTAACCTAACCTAACCTAACCTAACCTAACCTAACCTAACCTAACCTAACCTAACCTAACCTAACCTAACCTAACCTAACCTAACCTAACCTAACCTAACCTAACCTAACCTAACCTAACCTAACCTAACCTAACCTAACCTAACCTAACCTAACCTAACCTAACCTAACCTAACCTAACCTAACCTAACCTAACCTAACCTAACCTAACCTAACCTAACCTAACCTAACCTAACCTAACCTAACCTAACCTAACCTAACCTAACCTAACCTAACCTAACCTAACCTAACCTAACCTAACCTAACCTAACCTAACCTAACCTAACCTAACCTAACCTAACCTAACCTAACCTAACCTAACCTAACCTAACCTAACCTAACCTAACCTAACCTAACCTAACCTAACCTAACCTAACCTAACCTAACCTAACCTAACCTAACCTAACCTAACCTAACCTAACCTAACCTAACCTAACCTAACCTAACCTAACCTAACCTAACCTAACCTAACCTAACCTAACCTAACCTAACCTAACCTAACCTAACCTAACCTAACCTAACCTAACCTAACCTAACCTAACCTAACCTAACCTAACCTAACCTAACCTAACCTAACCTAACCTAACCTAACCTAACCTAACCTAACCTAACCTAACCTAACCTAACCTAACCTAACCTAACCTAACCTAACCTAACCTAACCTAACCTAACCTAACCTAACCTAACCTAACCTAACCTAACCTAACCTAACCTAACCTAACCTAACCTAACCTAACCTAACCTAACCTAACCTAACCTAACCTAACCTAACCTAACCTAACCTAACCTAACCTAACCTAACCTAACCTAACCTAACCTAACCTAACCTAACCTAACCTAACCTAACCTAACCTAACCTAACCTAACCTAACCTAACCTAACCTAACCTAACCTAACCTAACCTAACCTAACCTAACCTAACCTAACCTAACCTAACCTAACCTAACCTAACCTAACCTAACCTAACCTAACCTAACCTAACCTAACCTAACCTAACCTAACCTAACCTAACCTAACCTAACCTAACCTAACCTAACCTAACCTAACCTAACCTAACCTAACCTAACCTAACCTAACCTAACCTAACCTAACCTAACCTAACCTAACCTAACCTAACCTAACCTAACCTAACCTAACCTAACCTAACCTAACCTAACCTAACCTAACCTAACCTAACCTAACCTAACCTAACCTAACCTAACCTAACCTAACCTAACCTAACCTAACCTAACCTAACCTAACCTAACCTAACCTAACCTAACCTAACCTAACCTAACCTAACCTAACCTAACCTAACCTAACCTAACCTAACCTAACCTAACCTAACCTAACCTAACCTAACCTAACCTAACCTAACCTAACCTAACCTAACCTAACCTAACCTAACCTAACCTAACCTAACCTAACCTAACCTAACCTAACCTAACCTAACCTAACCTAACCTAACCTAACCTAACCTAACCTAACCTAACCTAACCTAACCTAACCTAACCTAACCTAACCTAACCTAACCTAACCTAACCTAACCTAACCTAACCTAACCTAACCTAACCTAACCTAACCTAACCTAACCTAACCTAACCTAACCTAACCTAACCTAACCTAACCTAACCTAACCTAACCTAACCTAACCTAACCTAACCTAACCTAACCTAACCTAACCTAACCTAACCTAACCTAACCTAACCTAACCTAACCTAACCTAACCTAACCTAACCTAACCTAACCTAACCTAACCTAACCTAACCTAACCTAACCTAACCTAACCTAACCTAACCTAACCTAACCTAACCTAACCTAACCTAACCTAACCTAACCTAACCTAACCTAACCTAACCTAACCTAACCTAACCTAACCTAACCTAACCTAACCTAACCTAACCTAACCTAACCTAACCTAACCTAACCTAACCTAACCTAACCTAACCTAACCTAACCTAACCTAACCTAACCTAACCTAACCTAACCTAACCTAACCTAACCTAACCTAACCTAACCTAACCTAACCTAACCTAACCTAACCTAACCTAACCTAACCTAACCTAACCTAACCTAACCTAACCTAACCTAACCTAACCTAACCTAACCTAACCTAACCTAACCTAACCTAACCTAACCTAACCTAACCTAACCTAACCTAACCTAACCTAACCTAACCTAACCTAACCTAACCTAACCTAACCTAACCTAACCTAACCTAACCTAACCTAACCTAACCTAACCTAACCTAACCTAACCTAACCTAACCTAACCTAACCTAACCTAACCTAACCTAACCTAACCTAACCTAACCTAACCTAACCTAACCTAACCTAACCTAACCTAACCTAACCTAACCTAACCTAACCTAACCTAACCTAACCTAACCTAACCTAACCTAACCTAACCTAACCTAACCTAACCTAACCTAACCTAACCTAACCTAACCTAACCTAACCTAACCTAACCTAACCTAACCTAACCTAACCTAACCTAACCTAACCTAACCTAACCTAACCTAACCTAACCTAACCTAACCTAACCTAACCTAACCTAACCTAACCTAACCTAACCTAACCTAACCTAACCTAACCTAACCTAACCTAACCTAACCTAACCTAACCTAACCTAACCTAACCTAACCTAACCTAACCTAACCTAACCTAACCTAACCTAACCTAACCTAACCTAACCTAACCTAACCTAACCTAACCTAACCTAACCTAACCTAACCTAACCTAACCTAACCTAACCTAACCTAACCTAACCTAACCTAACCTAACCTAACCTAACCTAACCTAACCTAACCTAACCTAACCTAACCTAACCTAACCTAACCTAACCTAACCTAACCTAACCTAACCTAACCTAACCTAACCTAACCTAACCTAACCTAACCTAACCTAACCTAACCTAACCTAACCTAACCTAACCTAACCTAACCTAACCTAACCTAACCTAACCTAACCTAACCTAACCTAACCTAACCTAACCTAACCTAACCTAACCTAACCTAACCTAACCTAACCTAACCTAACCTAACCTAACCTAACCTAACCTAACCTAACCTAACCTAACCTAACCTAACCTAACCTAACCTAACCTAACCCAACCTAACCTAACCTAACCTAACCTAACCCAACCTAACCTAACCTAACCTAACCTAACCTAACCTAACCTAACCTAACCTAACCTAACCTAACCTAACCTAACCTAACCTAACCTCACCTAACCTAACCTCACCTAACCTAACCTAACCTAACCTAACCTAACCTAACCTAACCTAACCTAACCTAACCTAACCTAACCTAACCTAACCTAACCTGACCTGACCTGACCTGACCTGACCTGACCTGACCTGACCTGACCTGACCTGACCTGACCTGACCTAACCTAACCTAACCTAACCTAACCTAACCTAACCTAACCTAACCTAACCTAACCTACCTAACCTAACCTAACCTACCTAACCTAACCTACCTAACCTAACCTAACCTAACCTAACCTAACCTAACCTAACCTAACCTACCTAACCTAACCTAACCTAACCTAACCTAACCTAACCTAACCTAACCTAACCTAACCTTTTACCCTCACCTTTTATCATTACCTTTTACCCTCACCTTTTATCTACCCCTTTTACCCTTACCTTTTATCCTCACCTTTCACCCTCACCTTTTATCCTCACCTTTTACCCTCACCTTTTACCCTCACCTTTTATCTACACCTTTTACCCTCACCTTTTACCCTCACCTTTTACCCTCACCTTTTATCTACCCCTTTTACCCTTACCTTTTATCTACCCCTTTTACCCGCACCTTTTACCCTCACCTTTTACCCTCACCTTTTATCTACACCTTTTACCCTCACCTTTTATCCTCACCTTTTATCCTCACCTTTTATCCTCACCTTTTATCCTCACCTTTTACCCTTACCTTTTACCCTCACCTTTTATCTACACCTTTTACCCTCACCTTTTACCCTCACCTTTTACCCTCACCTTTTATCTACCCCTTTTACCCTTACCTTTTATCTACCCCTTTTACCCTCACCTTTTATCTACCCCTTTTACCCTCACCTTTTACCCTCACCTTTTATCTAAACCTTTTACCCTTACCTTTTACCCTCACCTTTTATCTACACCTTTTACCCTTACCTTTTACCCTCACCTTTTACCCTCACCTTTTATCTACACCTTTTACCCTCACCTCTTACCCTCACCTTCTACCCTCACCTTTTATCTACACCTTTTATCCTCACCTTTTATCCTCACCTTTTATCCTCACCTTTTACCCTCACCTTTTACCCTCACCTTTTACCCTCACCTTTTACCCTCACCTTTTACCCTCACCTTTTATCCTCACCTTTTAACCTCACCTTTTACCAATCGGGCTATTTTTGCCGCTAGCGGCCAAAAAGCGGGCTATTTTTGCCGCTAGCGGCCAAAAATCGGGCTATTTTTTCCGCCAGCTGCGAAAATCCCGCGGTTTTTGGCCGCTAGCGGCGAAAATCGCCGATTTTTGGCCGCTAGCGGCAAAAATAGCCCGCTTTTTGGCCGCTAGCGGCGAAAATTGCGCGGTTTTTGGCCGGTAGCAGCGAAAATCGCGCGATTTTTGGCCGGTAGCGGCGAAAATCGCGCGGTTTTGGCCGGTAGCGGAAGAATTCGCACGATTTTTGGCCGCTAGCGGCGAAATTCGCACGATTTTTGGCCGCTAGCAGCGAAAATTGTGCGGTTTTTGACCGCTAGCGGCGAAAATCGCGTGGTTTTTGGCCGCTAGCGGCGAAAATCCGCGATTTTTGGCCGCTAGCGGCGAAAATTGCGCGGTTTTTGGCCGGTAGCGGCGAAAATCGCGCGATTTTTGGCCGGTAGCGGCGAAAATCGCGCGATTTTTGCCGGTAGCGGCGAAATTCGCACGATTTTTGGCCGCTAGCGGCGAAAATCGCCAAATTTATGGCCGCTAGCGGCAAAAATAGCCCGATTTTTGGCCGCTAGCAGCGAAAATTGCGCGGTTTTTGGCCGCTAGCGGCGAAAATCGCGCGATTTTTGCCCGCCAGCTGCGAAAATCGCACGGTTTTTGGCCGGTAGCGGCGAAAATCCTGTGATTTTGGCCGCTAGCGGCCAAAAATCGGGCTATTTTTGCCGCTAGCGACGAAAATTGCGCGGTTTTAGGCCGGTAGCGGCCAAAAATTCGCACGATTTTTGGCCGCTAGCGGCGAAATTCCACGATTTTTTGCCGCTAGTGGCGAAAATAGCCCGCTTTTTGGCCGCTAGCGGCGAAAATTGCGCGGTTTTGGCCGGTAGCAGCGAAAATCGCGCGATTTTTGGCCGGTAGCGGCGAAAATCCCGCGATTTTGGCTGCTAGCGGCCAAAAATCGGGCTATTTTTGCCGCTAGCGGCGAAAATTGCGCGGTTTTTGGCCGGTAGCGGCGAAATTCGCACGATTTTTGCCCGCTAGCGGCGAAAATCGCCGAATTTTTGGCCGCTAGCGGCAAAAATAGCCCTATTTTTGGCCGCTAGCGGCGAAAATTGCGAGGTTTTTGGCCGCTAGCGGCGAAAATCGCGCGGTTTTTGGCCGCTAGCGGCGAAAATCGCCTTTTTTTGGCCGCTAACGGCAAAAATAGCCCGCTTTTTGGCCGCTAGCGGCGAAAATTGCGCGGTTTTTGGCCGGTAGCGGCGAAAACCGCGCGATTTTGGCCGCTAGCGGCCAAAAATCGGGCTATTTTTTCCGCCAGCTGCGAATATCCCGCGGTTTTTGGCCGCTAGCGGCGAAAATCGCCGATTTTTGGCCGCTAGCGGCAAAAATAGCCCGCTTTTTGGCCGCTAGCGGCGAAAATTGCGCGGTTTTTGGCCGGTAGCAGCGAAAATCGCGCGATTTTTGGCCGGTATCGGCGAAAATCGCGCGGTTTTGGCCGGTAGCGGAAGAATTCGCACGATTTTTGGCCGCTAGCGGCGAAATTCGCACGATTTTTGGCCGCTAGCAGCGAAAATTGCGCGGTTTTTGACCGCTAGCGGCGAAAATCGCGTGGTTTTTGGCCGCTAGCGGCGAAAATCGGCGATTTTTGGCCGCTAGCGGCGAAAATTGCGCGGTTTTTGGCCGGTAGCGGCGAAAATAGCCCTATTTTTGGCCGCTAGCGGCGAAAATTGCGAGGTTTTTGGCTGCTAGCGGCGAAAATCGCGCGGTTTTTGGCCGCTAGCGGCGAAAATCGCCTTTTTTTGGCCGCTAACGGCAAAAATAGCCCGCTTTTTGGCCGCTAGCGGCGAAAATCGGGCTATTTTTTCCGCCAGCTGCGAAAATCCCGCGGTTTTTGGCCGCTAGCGGCGAAAATCGCCGATTTTTGGCCGATAGCGGCAAAAATAGCCCGCTTTTTGGCCGCTAGCGGCGAAAATTGCGCGGTTTTGGCCGGTAGCAGCGAAAATCGCGCGATTTTTGGCCGGTAGCGGCGAAAATCCCGCGATTTTGGCTGCTAGCGGCCAAAAATTGGGCTATTTTTGCCGCTAGCGGCGAAAATTGCGCGGTTTTTGGCCGGTAGCGGCGAAATTCGCACGATTTTTGGCCGCCTGCGGCGAAATTCGCACGATTTTTGCCCGCTAGCGGCGAAAATCGCCGAATTTTTGGCCGCTAGCGGCAAAAATAGCCCTATTTTTGGCCGCTAGCGGCGAAAATTGCGAGGTTTTTGGCCGCTAGCGGCGAAAATCGCGCGGTTTTTGGCCGCTAGCGGCGAAAATCGCCTTTTTTTTGGCCGCTAACGGCAAAAATAGCCCGCTTTTTGGCCGCTAGCGGCGAAAATCGGGCTATTTTTGCCGCCAGCTGCGAAAATCCCGCGGTTTTTGGCCGCTAGCGGCGAAAATCGCCGATTTTTGGCCGATAGCGGCAAAAATAGCCCGCTTTTTGGCCGCTAGCGGCGAAAATTGCGCGGTTTTTGGCCGGTAGCAGCGAAAATCGCGCGATTTTTGGCCGGTAGCGGCGAAAATCGCGCGGTTTTGGCCGGTAGCGGAAGAATTCGCACGATTTTTGGCCGCTAGCGGCGAAATTCGCACGATTTTTGGCCGCTAGCAGCGAAAATTGCGCGGTTTTTGACCGCTAGCGGCGAAAATCGCGTGGTTTTTGGCCGCTAGCGGCGAAAATCGGCGATTTTTGGCCGCTAGCGGCGAAAATTGCACGGTTTTTGGCCGGTAGCGGCGAAAATCGCGCGATTTTTGGCCGGTAGCGGCGAAAATCGCGCGATTTTTGCCGGTAGCGGCGAAATTCGCACGATTTTTGGCCGCTAGCGGCGAAAATCGCCAAATTTATGGCCGCTAGCGGCAAAAATAGCCCGATTTTTGGCCGCTAGCAGCGAAAATTGCGCGGTTTTTGGCCGCTAGCGGCGAAAATCGCGCGATTTTTGCCCGCCAGCTGCGAAAATCGCACGGTTTTTGGCCGGTAGCGGCGAAAATCCTGTGATTTTGGCCGCTAGCGGCCAAAAATCGGGCTATTTTTGCCGCTAGCGACGAAAATTGCGCGGTTTTAGGCCGGTAGCGGCAAAATTCGCACGATTTTTGGCCGCTAGCGGCGAAATTCCACGATTTTTTGCCGCTAGTGGCGAAAATAGCCCGCTTTTTGGCCGCTAGCGGCGAAAATTGCGCGGTTTTGGCCGGTAGCGGCGAAAATCCCGCGATTTTGGCTGCTAGCGGCCAAAAATCGGGCTATTTTTGCCGCTAGCGGCGAAAATTGCGCGGTTTTTGGCCGGTAGCGGCGAAATTCGCACGATTTTTGGCCGCCTGCGGCGAAATTCGCACGATTTTTGCCCGCTAGCGGCGAAAATCGCCGAATTTTTGGCCGCTAGCGGCAAAAATAGCCCTATTTTTGGCCGCTAGCGGCGAAAATTGCGAGGTTTTTGGCCGCTAGCGGCGAAAATCGCGCGGTTTTTGGCCGCTAGCGGCGAAAATCGCCTTTTTTTGGCCGCTAACGGCAAAAATAGCCCGCTTTTTGGCCGCTAGCGGCGAAAATTGCGCGGTTTTTGGCCGGTAGCGGCGAAAACCGCGCCATTTTGGCCGCTAGCGGCCAAAAATCGGGCTATTTTTTCCGCCAGCTGCGAAAATCCCGCGGTTTTTGGCCGCTAACGGCAAAAATAGCCCTATTTTTGGCCGCTAGCGGCGAAAATTGCGAGGTTTTTGGCCGCTAGCGGCGAAAATCGCGCGGTTTTTGGCCGCTAGCGGCGAAAATCGCCTTTTTTTGGCCGCTAACGGCAAAAATAGCCCGCTTTTTGGCCGCTAGCGGCGAATATTGCGCGGTTTTTGGCCGGTAGCGGCGAAAACCGCGCCATTTTGGCCGCTAGCGGCCAAAAATCGGGCTATTTTTTCCGCCAGCTGCGAAAATCCCGCGGTTTTTGGCCGCTAGCGGCGAAAATCGCCGATTTTTGGCCGCTAGCGGCAAAAATAGCCCGCTTTTTGGCCGCTAGCGGCGAAAATTGCGCGGTTTTTGGCCGGTAGCAGCGAAAATCGCGCGATTTTTGGCCGGTAGCGGCGAAAATCGCGCGGTTTTGGCCGGTAGCGGAAGAATTCGCACGATTTTTGGCCGCTAGCGGCGAAATTCGCACGATTTTTGGCCGCTAGCAGCGAAAATTGTGCGGTTTTTGACCGTTAGCGGCGAAAATCGCGTGGTTTTTGGCCGCTAGCGGCGACAATCGGCGATTTTTGGCCGCTAGCGGCGAAAATTGCGCGGTTTTTGGCCGGTAGCGGCGAAAATCGCGCGATTTTTGGCCGGTAGCGGCGAAAATCGCGCGATTTTTGCCGGTAGCGGCGAAATTCGCACGATTTTTGGCGGCTAGCGGCGAAAATCGCCAAATTTATGGCCGCTAGCGGCAAAAATAGCCCGATTTTTGGCCGCTAGCAGCGAAAATTGCGCGGTTTTTGGCCGCTAGCGGCGAAAATCGCGCGATTTTTGCCCGCCAGCTGCGAAAATCGCACGGTTTTTGGCCGGAAGCGGCGAAAATCCTGTGATTTTGGCCGCTAGCGGCCAAAAATCGGGCTATTTTTGCCACTAGCGACGAAAATTGCGCGGTTTTAGGCCGGTAGCGGCAAAATTCGCACGATTTTTGGCCGCTAGCGGCGAAATTCCACGATTTTTTGCCGCTAGTGGCGAAAATAGCCCGCTTTTTGGCCGCTAGCGGCGAAAATTGCGCGGTTTTGGCCGGTAGCAGCGAAAATCGCGCGATTTTTGGCCGGTAGCGGCGAAAATCCCGCGATTTTGGCTGCTAGCGGCCAAAAATCGGGCTATTTTTGCCGCTAGCGGCGAAAATTGCGCGGTTTTTGGCCGGTAGCGGCGAAATTCGCACGATTTTTGGCCGCCTGCGGCGAAATTCGCACGATTTTTGCCCGCTAGCGGCGAAAATCGCCGAATTTTTGGCCGCTAGCGGCAAAAATAGCCCTATTTTTGGCCGCTAGCGGCGAAAATTGCGAGGTTTTTGGCCGCTAGCGGCGAAAATCGCGCGGTTTTTGGCCGCTAGCGGCGAAAATCGCCTTTTTTTGGCCGCTAACGGCAAAAATAGCCCGCTTTTTGGCCGCTAGCGGCGAAAATTGCGCGGTTTTTGGCCGGTAGCGGCGAAAACCGCGCCATTTTGGCCGCTAGCGGCCAAAAATCGGGCTATTTTTTCCGCCAGCTGCGAAAATCCCGCGGTTTTTGGCCGCTAGCGGCGAAAATCGCCGATTTTTGGCCGCTAGCGGCAAAAATAGCCCGCTTTTTGGCCGCTAGCGGCGAAAATTGCGCGGTTTTTGGCCGGTAGCAGCGAAAATCGCGCGATTTTTGGCCGGTAGCGGCGAAAATCGCGCGGTTTTGGCCGGTAGCGGAAGAATTCGCACGATTTTTGGCCGCTAGCGGCGAAATTCGCACGATTTTTGGCCGCTAGCAGCGAAAATTGCGCGGTTTTTGACCGCTAGCGGCGAAAATCGCGTGGTTTTTGGCCGCTAGCGGCGAAAATCGGCGATTTTTGGCCGCTAGCGGCGAAAATCGGCAATTTTTGGCCGCTAGCGGCGAAAATTGCGCGGTTTTTGGCCGGTAGCGGCGAAAGTCGCGCGATTTTTGGCCGGTAGCGGCGAAAATCGCGCGATTTTTGCCGGTAGCGGCGAAATTCGCACGATTTTTGGCCGCTAGCGGCGAAAATCGCCTTTTTTTGGCCGCTAACGGCAAAAATAGCCCACTTTTTGGCCGCTAGCGGCGAAAATTGCGCGGTTTTTGGCCGGTAGCGGCGAAAGTCGCGCGATTTTTGGCCGGTAGCGGCGAAAATCGCGCGATTTTTGCCGGTAGCGGCGAAATTCGCACGATTTTTGGCCGCTAGCGGCGAAAATCGCCTTTTTTTGGCCGCTAACGGCAAAAATAGCCCACTTTTTGGCCGCTAGCGGCGAAAATTGCGCGGTTTTTGGCCGGTAGCGGCGAAAACCGCGCGATTTTGGCCGCTAGCGGCCAAAAATCGGGCTATTTTTTCCGCCAGCTGCGAATATCCCGCGGTTTTTGGCCGCTAGCGGCGAAAATCGCCGATTTTTGGCCGCTAGCGGCAAAAATAGCCCGCTTTTTGGCCGCTAGCGGCGAAAATTGCGCGGTTTTTGGCCGGTAGCAGCGAAAATCGCGCGATTTTTGGCCGGTAGCGGCGAAAATCGCGCGGTTTTGGCCGGTAGCGGAAGAATTCGCACGATTTTTGGCCGCTAGCGGCGAAATTCGCACGATTTTTTGCCGCTAGCAGCGAAAATTGTGCGGTTTTTGACCGCTAGCGGCGAAAATCGCGTGGTTTTTGGCCGCTAGCGGCGAAAATCGGCGATTTTTGGCCGCTAGCGGCGAAAATTGCGCGGTTTTTGGCCGGTAGCGGCGAAAATCGCGTGGTTTTTGGCCGCTAGCGGCGAAAATCGGCGATTTTTGGCCGCTAGCGGCGAAAATTGCGCGGTTTTTGGCCGGTAGCGGCGAAAATCGCGCGATTTTTGGCCGGTAGCGGCGAAAATCGCGCGATTTTTGCCGGTAGCGGCGAAATTCGCACGATTTTTGGCCGCTAGCGGCGAAAATCGCCAAATTTATGGCCGCTAGCGGCAAAAATAGCCCGATTTTTGGCCGCTAGCAGCGAAAATTGCGCGGTTTTTGGCCGCTAGCGGCGAAAATCGCGCGATTTTTGCCCGCCAGCTGCGAAAATCGCACGGTTTTTGGCCGGAAGCGGCGAAAATCCTGTGATTTTGGCCGCTAGCGGCCAAAAATCGGGCTATTTTTGCCACTAGCGACGAAAATTGCGCGGTTTTAGGCCGGTAGCGGCAAAATTCGCACGATTTTTGGCCGCTAGCGGCGAAATTCCACGATTTTTTGCCGCTAGTGGCGAAAATAGCCCGCTTTTTGGCCGCTAGCGGCGAAAATTGCGCGGTTTTGGCCGGTAGCAGCGAAAATCGCGCGATTTTTGGCCGGTAGCGGCGAAAATCCCGCGATTTTGGCTGCTAGCGGCCAAAAATCGGGCTATTTTTGCCGCTAGCGGCGAAAATTGCGCGGTTTTTGGCCGGTAGCGGCGAAATTCGCACGATTTTTGGCCGCCTGCGGCGAAATTCGCACGATTTTTGCCCGCTAGCGGCGAAAATCGCCGAATTTTTGGCCGCTAGCGGCAAAAATAGCCCTATTTTTGGCCGCTAGCGGCGAAAATTGCGAGGTTTTTGGCCGCTAGCGGCGAAAATCGCGCGGTTTTTGGCCGCTAGCGGCGAAAATCGCCTTTTTTTGGCCGCTAACGGCAAAAATAGCCCGCTTTTTGGCCGCTAGCGGCGAAAATTGCGCGGTTTTTAGCCGGTAGCGGCGAAAACCGCGCCATTTTGGCCGCTAGCGGCCAAAAATCGGGCTATTTTTTCCGCCAGCTGCGAAAATCCCGCGGTTTTTGGCCGCTAGCGGCGAAAATCGCCGATTTTTGGCCGCTAGCGGCAAAAATAGCCCGCTTTTTGGCCGCTAGCGGCGAAAATTGCGCGGTTTTTGGCCGGTAGCAGCGAAAATCGCGCGATTTTTGGCCGGTAGCGGCGAAAATCGCGCGGTTTTGGCCGGTAGCGGAAGAATTCGCACGATTTTTGGCCGCTAGCGGCGAAATTCGCACGATTTTTGGCCGCTAGCAGCGAAAATTGCGCGGTTTTTGACCGCTAGCGGCGAAAATCGCGTGGTTTTTGGCCGCTAGCGGCGAAAATCGGCGATTTTTGGCCGCTAGCGGCGAAAATCGGCGATTTTTGGCCGCTAGCGGCGAAAATTGCGCGGTTTTTGGCCGGTAGCGGCGAAAGTCGCGCGATTTTTGGCCGGTAGCGGCGAAAATCGCGCGATTTTTGCCGGTAGCGGCGAAATTCGCACGATTTTTGGCCGCTAGCGGCGAAAATCGCCTTTTTTTTGGCCGCTAACGGCAAAAATAGCCCACTTTTTGGCCGCTAGCGGCGAAAATTGCGCGGTTTTTGGCCGGTAGCGGCGAAAGTCGCGCGATTTTTGGCCGGTAGCGGCGAAAATCGCGCGATTTTTGCCGGTAGCGGCGAAATTCGCACGATTTTTGGCCGCTAGCGGCGAAAATCGCCTTTTTTTGGCCGCTAACGGCAAAAATAGCCCACTTTTTGGCCGCTAGCGGCGAAAATTGCGCGGTTTTTGGCCGGTAGCGGCGAAAACCGCGCGATTTTGGCCGCTAGCGGCCAAAAATCGGGCTATTTTTTCCGCCAGCTGCGAATATCCCGCGGTTTTTGGCCGCTAGCGGCGAAAATCGCCGATTTTTGGCCGCTAGCGGCAAAAATAGCCCGCTTTTTGGCCGCTAGCGGCGAAAATTGCGCGGTTTTTGGCCGGTAGCAGCGAAAATCGCGCGATTTTGGCCGGTAGCGGCGAAAATCGCGCGGTTTTGGCCGGTAGCGGAAGAATTCGCACGATTTTTGGCCGCTAGCGGCGAAATTCGCACGATTTTTGGCCGCTAGCAGCGAAAATTGTGCGGTTTTTGACCGCTAGCGGCGAAAATCGCGTGGTTTTTGGCCGCTAGCGGCGAAAATCGGCGATTTTTGGCCGCTAGCAGCGAAAATTGCGCGGTTTTTGGCCGGTAGCGGCGAAAATCGCGCGATTTTTGGCCGGTAGCGGCGAAAATCGCGCGATTTTTGGCCGGTAGCGGCGAAAATCGCGCGGTTTTGGCCGGTAGCGGAAGAATTCGCACGATTTTTGGCCGCTAGCGGCGAAATTCGCACGATTTTTTGCCGCTAGCAGCGAAAATTGTGCGGTTTTTGACCGCTAGCGGCGAAAATCGCGTGGTTTTTGGCCGCTAGCGGCGAAAATCGGCGATTTTTGGCCGCTAGCGGCGAAAATTGCGCGGTTTTTGGCCGGTAGCGGCGAAAATCGCGCGATTTTTGGCCGGTAGCGGCGAAAATCGCGCGATTTTTGCCGGTAGCGGCGAAATTCGCACGATTTTTGGCCGCTAGCGGCGAAAATCGCCAAATTTATGGCCGCTAGCGGCAAAAATAGCCCGATTTTTGGCCGCTAGCAGCGAAAATTGCGCGGTTTTTGGCCGCTAGCGGCGAAAATCGCGCGATTTTTGCCCGCCAGCTGCGAAAATCGCACGGTTTTTGGCCGGTAGCGGCGAAAATCCTGTGATTTTGGCCGCTAGCGGCCAAAAATCGGGCTATTTTTGCCGCTAGCGACGAAAATTGCGCGGTTTTAGGCTGGTAGCGGCAAAATTCGCACGATTTTTGGCCGCTAGCGGCGAAATTCCACGATTTTTTGCCGCTAGTGGCGAAAATAGCCCGCTTTTTGGCCGCTATCGGCGAAAATTGCGCGGTTTTGGCCGGTAGCAGCGAAAATCGCGCGATTTTTGGCCGGTAGCGGCGAAAATCCCGCGATTTTGGCTGCTAGCGGCCAAAAATCGGGCTATTTTTGCCGCTAGCGGCAAAAATTGCGCGGTTTTTGGCCGGTAGCGGCGAAATTCGCACGATTTTTGGCCGCCTGCGGCGAAATTCGCACGATTTTTGCCCGCTAGCGGCGAAAATCGCCGAATTTTTGGCCGCTAGCGGCAAAAATAGCCCTATTTTTGGCCGCTTGCGGCGAAAATTGCGAGGTTTTTGGCCGCTAGCGGCGAAAATCGCGCGGTTTTTGGCCGCTAGCGGCGAAAATCGCCTTTTTTTGGCCGCTAACGGCAAAAATAGCCCGCTTTTTGGCCGCTAGCGGCGAAAATTGCGCGGTTTTTGGCCGGTAGCGGCGAAAACCGCGCGATTTTGGCCGCTAGCGGCCAAAAATCGGGCTATTTTTTCCGCCAGCTGCGAAAATCCCGCGGTTTTTGGACGCTAGCGGCGAAAATCGCCGATTTTTGGCCGCTAGCGGCAAAAATAGCCCGCTTTTTGGCCGCTAGCGGCGAAAATTGCGCGGTTTTTGGCCGGTAGCAGCGAAAATCGCGCGATTTTTGGCCGGTAGCGGCGAAAATCGCGCGGTTTTGGCCGGTAGCGGAAGAATTCGCACGATTTTTGGCCGCTAGCGGCGAAATTCGCACGATTTTTGGCCGCTAGCAGCGAAAATTGTGCGGTTTTTGACCGCTAGCGGCGAAAATCGCGTGGTTTTTGGCCGCTAGCGGCGAAAATCGGCGATTTTTGGCCGCTAGCGGCGAAAATTGCGCGGTTTTTGGCCGGTAGCGGCGAAAATCGCGCGATTTTTGGCCGGTAGCGGCGAAAATCGCGCGATTTTTGGCCGGTAGCGGCGAAAATCGCGCGGTTTTGGCCGGTAGCGGAAGAATTCGCACGATTTTTGGCCGGTAGCGGCGAAATTCGCACGATTTTTTGCCGCTAGCAGCGAAAATTGTGCGGTTTTTGACCGCTAGCGGCGAAAATCGCGTGGTTTTTGGCCGCTAGCGGCGAAAATCGGCGATTTTTGGCCGCTAGCGGCGAAAATTGCGCGGTTTTTGGCCGGTAGCGGCGAAAATCGCGCGATTTTTGGCCGGTAGCGGCGAAAATCGCGCGATTTTTGCCGGTAGCGGCGAAATTCGCACGATTTTTGGCCGCTAGCGGCGAAAATCGCCTTTTTTTGGCCGCTAACGGCAAAAATAGCCCACTTTTTGGCCGCTAGCGGCGAAAATTGCGCGGTTTTTGGCCGGTAGCGGCGAAAACCGCGCGATTTTGGCCGCTAGCGGCCAAAAATCGGGCTATTTTTTCCGCCAGCTGCGAATATCCCGCGGTTTTTGGCCGCTAGCGGCGAAAATCGCCGATTTTTGGCCGCTAGCGGCAAAAATAGCCCTATTTTTGGCCGCTAGCGGCGAAAATTGCGAGGTTTTTGGCCGCTAGCGGCGAAAATCGCGCGGTTTTTGGCCGCTAGCGGCGAAAATCGCCTTTTTTTTTGGCCGCTAACGGCAAAAATAGCCCGCTTTTTGGCCGCTAGCGGCGAAAATCGGGCTATTTTTGCCGCCAGCTGCGAAAATCCCGCGGTTTTTGGCCGCTAGCGGCGAAAATCGCCGATTTTTGGCCGATAGCGGCAAAAATAGCCCGCTTTTTGGCCGCTAGCGGCGAAAATTGCGCGGTTTTTGGCCGGTAGCAGCGAAAATCGCGCGATTTTTGGCCGGTAGCGGCGAAAATCGCGCGGTTTTGGCCGGTAGCGGAAGAATTCGCACGATTTTTGGCCGCTAGCGGCGAAATTCGCACGATTTTTGGCCGCTAGCAGCGAAAATTGCGCGGTTTTTGACCGCTAGCGGCGAAAATCGCGTGGTTTTTGGCCGCTAGCGGCGAAAATCGGCGATTTTTGGCCGCTAGCGGCGAAAATTGCACGGTTTTTGGCCGGTAGCGGCGAAAATCGCGCGATTTTTGGCCGGTAGCGGCGAAAATCGCGCGATTTTTGCCGGTAGCGGCGAAATTCGCACGATTTTTGGCCGCTAGCGGCGAAAATCGCCAAATTTATGGCCGCTAGCGGCAAAAATAGCCCGATTTTTGGCCGCTAGCAGCGAAAATTGCGCGGTTTTTGGCCGCTAGCGGCGAAAATCGCGCGATTTTTGCCCGCCAGCTGCGAAAATCGCACGGTTTTTGGCCGGTAGCGGCGAAAATCCTGTGATTTTGGCCGCTAGCGGCCAAAAATCGGGCTATTTTTGCCGCTAGCGACGAAAATTGCGCGGTTTTAGGCCGGTAGCGGCAAAATTCGCACGATTTTTGGCCGCTAGCGGCGAAATTCCACGATTTTTTGCCGCTAGTGGCGAAAATAGCCCGCTTTTTGGCCGCTAGCGGCGAAAATTGCGCGGTTTTGGCCGGTAGCAGCGAAAATCGCGCGATTTTTGGCCGGTAGCGGCGAAAATCCCGCGATTTTGGCTGCTAGCGGCCAAAAATCGGGCTATTTTTGCCGCTAGCGGCGAAAATTACGCGGTTTTTGGCCGGTAGCGGCGAAATTCGCACGATTTTTGGCCGCCTGCGGCGAAATTCGCACGATTTTTGCCCGCTAGCGGCGAAAATCGCCGAATTTTTGGCCGCTAGCGGCAAAAATAGCCCTATTTTTGGCCGCTAGCGGCGAAAATTGCGAGGTTTTTGGCCGCTAGCGGCGAAAATCGCGCGGTTTTTGGCCGCTAGCGGCGAAAATCGCCTTTTTTTTGGCCGCTAGCGGCGAAAATAGCCCGCTTTTTGGCCGCTAGCGGCGAAAATTGCGCGGTTTTTGGCCGGTAGCGGCGAAAACCGCGCCATTTTGGCCGCTAGCGGCCAAAAATCGGGATATTTTTTCCGCCAGCTGCGAAAATCCCGCGGTTTTTGGCCGCTAACGGCAAAAATAGCCCTATTTTTGGCCGCTAGCGGCGAAAATTGCGAGGTTTTTGGCCGCTAGCGGCGAAAATCGCGCGGTTTTTGGCCGCTAGCGGCGAAAATCGCCTTTTTTTTGGCCGCTAACGGCAAAAATAGCCCGCTTTTTGGCCGCTAGCGGCGAATATTGCGCGGTTTTTGGCCGGTAGCAGCGAAAACCGCGCCATTTTGGCCGCTAGCGGCCAAAAATCGGGCTATTTTTTCCGCCAGCTGCGAAAATCCCGCGGTTTTTGGCCGCTAGCGGCGAAAATCGCCGATTTTTGGCCGCTAGCGGCAAAAATAGCCCGCTTTTTGGCCGCTAGCGGCGAAAATTGCGCGGTTTTTGGCCGGTAGCAGCGAAAATCGCGCGATTTTGGCCGGTAGCGGCGAAAATCGCGCGGTTTTGGCCGGTAGCGGAAGAATTCGCACGATTTTTGGCCGCTAGCGGCGAAATTCGCACGATTTTTGGCCGCTAGCAGCGAAAATTGTGCGGTTTTTGACCGCTAGCGGCGAAAATCGCGTGGTTTTTGGCCGCTAGCGGCGAAAATCGGCGATTTTTGGCCGCTAGCAGCGAAAATTGCGCGGTTTTTGGCCGGTAGCGGCGAAAATCGCGCGATTTTTGGCCGGTAGCGGCGAAAATCGCGCGATTTTTGGCCGGTAGCGGCGAAAATCGCGCGGTTTTGGCCGGTAGCGGAAGAATTCGCACGATTTTTGGCCGCTAGCGGCGAAATTCGCACGATTTTTTGCCGCTAGCAGCGAAAATTGTGCGGTTTTTGACCGCTAGCGGCGAAAATCGCGTGGTTTTTGGCCGCTAGCGGCGAAAATCGGCGATTTTTGGCCGCTAGCGGCGAAAATTGCGCGGTTTTTGGCCGGTAGCGGCGAAAATCGCGCGATTTTTGGCCGGTAGCGGCGAAAATCGCGCGATTTTTGCCGGTAGCGGCGAAATTCGCACGATTTTTGGCCGCTAGCGGCGAAAATCGCCAAATTTATGGCCGCTAGCGGCAAAAATAGCCCGATTTTTGGCCGCTAGCAGCGAAAATTGCGCGGTTTTTGGCCGCTAGCGGCCAAAATCGCGCGATTTTTGCCCGCCAGCTGCGAAAATCGCACGGTTTTTGGCCGGTAGCGGCGAAAATCCTGTGATTTTGGCCGCTAGCGGCCAAAAATCGGGCTATTTTTGCCGCTAGCGACGAAAATTGCGCGGTTTTAGGCTGGTAGCGGCAAAATTCGCACGATTTTTGGCCGCTAGCGGCGAAATTCCACGATTTTTTGCCGCTAGTGGCGAAAATAGCCCGCTTTTTGGCCGCTATCGGCGAAAATTGCGCGGTTTTGGCCGGTAGCAGCGAAAATCGCGCGATTTTTGGCCGGTAGCGGCGAAAATCCCGCGATTTTGGCTGCTAGCGGCCAAAAATCGGGCTATTTTTGCCGCTAGCGGCAAAAATTGCGCGGTTTTTGGCCGGTAGCGGCGAAATTCGCACGATTTTTGGCCGCCTGCGGCGAAATTCGCACGATTTTTGCCCGCTAGCGGCGAAAATCGCCGAATTTTTGGCCGCTAGCGGCAAAAATAGCCCTATTTTTGGCCGCTTGCGGCGAAAATTGCGAGGTTTTTGGCCGCTAGCGGCGAAAATCGCGCGGTTTTTGGCCGCTAGCGGCGAAAATCGCCTTTTTTTGGCCGCTAACGGCAAAAATAGCCCGCTTTTTGGCCGCTAGCGGCGAAAATTGCGCGGTTTTTGGCCGGTAGCGGCGAAAACCGCGCGATTTTGGCCGCTAGCGGCCAAAAATCGGGCTATTTTTTCCGCCAGCTGCGAAAATCCCGCGGTTTTTGGACGCTAGCGGCGAAAATCGCCGATTTTTGGCCGCTAGCGGCAAAAATAGCCCGCTTTTTGGCCGCTAGCGGCGAAAATTGCGCGGTTTTTGGCCGGTAGCAGCGAAAATCGCGCGATTTTTGGCCGGTAGCGGCGAAAATCGCGCGGTTTTGGCCGGTAGCGGAAGAATTCGCACGATTTTTGGCCGCTAGCGGCGAAATTCGCACGATTTTTGGCCGCTAGCAGCGAAAATTGTGCGGTTTTTGACCGCTAGCGGCGAAAATCGCGTGGTTTTTGGCCGCTAGCGGCGAAAATCGGCGATTTTTGGCCGCTAGCGGCGAAAATTGCGCGGTTTTTGGCCGGTAGCGGCGAAAATCGCGCGATTTTTGGCCGGTAGCGGCGAAAATCGCGCGATTTTTGGCCGGTAGCGGCGAAAATCGCGCGGTTTTGGCCGGTAGCGGAAGAATTCGCACGATTTTTGGCCGGTAGCGGCGAAATTCGCACGATTTTTTGCCGCTAGCAGCGAAAATTGTGCGGTTTTTGACCGCTAGCGGCGAAAATCGCGTGGTTTTTGGCCGCTAGCGGCGAAAATCGGCGATTTTTGGCCGCTAGCGGCGAAAATTGCGCGGTTTTTGGCCGGTAGCGGCGAAAATCGCGCGATTTTTGGCCGGTAGCGGCGAAAATCGCGCGATTTTTGCCGGTAGCGGCGAAATTCGCACGATTTTTGGCCGCTAGCGGCGAAAATCGCCTTTTTTTGGCCGCTAACGGCAAAAATAGCCCACTTTTTGGCCGCTAGCGGCGAAAATTGCGCGGTTTTTGGCCGGTAGCGGCGAAAACCGCGCGATTTTGGCCGCTAGCGGCCAAAAATCGGGCTATTTTTTCCGCCAGCTGCGAATATCCCGCGGTTTTTGGCCGCTAGCGGCGAAAATCGCCGATTTTTGGCCGCTAGCGGCAAAAATAGCCCTATTTTTGGCCGCTAGCGGCGAAAATTGCGAGGTTTTTGGCCGCTAGCGGCGAAAATCGCGCGGTTTTTGGCCGCTAGCGGCGAAAATCGCCTTTTTTTTTGGCCGCTAACGGCAAAAATAGCCCGCTTTTTGGCCGCTAGCGGCGAAAATCGGGCTATTTTTGCCGCCAGCTGCGAAAATCCCGCGGTTTTTGGCCGCTAGCGGCGAAAATCGCCGATTTTTGGCCGATAGCGGCAAAAATAGCCCGCTTTTTGGCCGCTAGCGGCGAAAATTGCGCGGTTTTTGGCCGGTAGCAGCGAAAATCGCGCGATTTTTGGCCGGTAGCGGCGAAAATCGCGCGGTTTTGGCCGGTAGCGGAAGAATTCGCACGATTTTTGGCCGCTAGCGGCGAAATTCGCACGATTTTTGGCCGCTAGCAGCGAAAATTGCGCGGTTTTTGACCGCTAGCGGCGAAAATCGCGTGGTTTTTGGCCGCTAGCGGCGAAAATCGGCGATTTTTGGCCGCTAGCGGCGAAAATTGCACGGTTTTTGGCCGGTAGCGGCGAAAATCGCGCGATTTTTGGCCGGTAGCGGCGAAAATCGCGCGATTTTTGCCGGTAGCGGCGAAATTCGCACGATTTTTGGCCGCTAGCGGCGAAAATCGCCAAATTTATGGCCGCTAGCGGCAAAAATAGCCCGATTTTTGGCCGCTAGCAGCGAAAATTGCGCGGTTTTTGGCCGCTAGCGGCGAAAATCGCGCGATTTTTGCCCGCCAGCTGCGAAAATCGCACGGTTTTTGGCCGGTAGCGGCGAAAATCCTGTGATTTTGGCCGCTAGCGGCCAAAAATCGGGCTATTTTTGCCGCTAGCGACGAAAATTGCGCGGTTTTAGGCCGGTAGCGGCAAAATTCGCACGATTTTTGGCCGCTAGCGGCGAAATTCCACGATTTTTTGCCGCTAGTGGCGAAAATAGCCCGCTTTTTGGCCGCTAGCGGCGAAAATTGCGCGGTTTTGGCCGGTAGCAGCGAAAATCGCGCGATTTTTGGCCGGTAGCGGCGAAAATCCCGCGATTTTGGCTGCTAGCGGCCAAAAATCGGGCTATTTTTGCCGCTAGCGGCGAAAATTACGCGGTTTTTGGCCGGTAGCGGCGAAATTCGCACGATTTTTGGCCGCCTGCGGCGAAATTCGCACGATTTTTGCCCGCTAGCGGCGAAAATCGCCGAATTTTTGGCCGCTAGCGGCAAAAATAGCCCTATTTTTGGCCGCTAGCGGCGAAAATTGCGAGGTTTTTGGCCGCTAGCGGCGAAAATCGCGCGGTTTTTGGCCGCTAGCGGCGAAAATCGCCTTTTTTTGGCCGCTAACGGCAAAAATAGCCCGCTTTTTGGCCGCTAGCGGCGAAAATTGCGCGGTTTTTGGCCGGTAGCGGCGAAAACCGCGCCATTTTGGCCGCTAGCGGCCAAAAATCGGGATATTTTTTCCGCCAGCTGCGAAAATCCCGCGGTTTTTGGCCGCTAACGGCAAAAATAGCCCTATTTTTGGCCGCTAGCGGCGAAAATTGCGAGGTTTTTGGCCGCTAGCGGCGAAAATCGCGCGGTTTTTGGCCGCTAGCGGCGAAAATCGCCTTTTTTTGGCCGCTAACGGCAAAAATAGCCCGCTTTTTGGCCGCTAGCGGCGAATATTGCGCGGTTTTTGGCCGGTAGCAGCGAAAACCGCGCCATTTTGGCCGCTAGCGGCCAAAAATCGGGCTATTTTTTCCGCCAGCTGCGAAAATCCCGCGGTTTTTGGCCGCTAGCGGCGAAAATCGCCGATTTTTGGCCGCTAGCGGCAAAAATAGCCCGCTTTTTGGCCGCTAGCGGCGAAAATTGCGCGGTTTTTGGCCGGTAGCAGCGAAAATCGCGCGATTTTTGGCCGGTAGCGGCGAAAATCGCGCGGTTTTGGCCGGTAGCGGAAGAATTCGCACGATTTTTGGCCGCTAGCGGCGAAATTCGCACGATTTTTGGCCGCTAGCAGCGAAAATTGTGCGGTTTTTGACCGCTAGCGGCGAAAATCGCGTGGTTTTTGGCCGCTAGCGGCGAAAATCCGCGATTCTTGGCCGCTAGCGGCGAAAATTGCGCGGTTTTTGGCCGGTAGCGGCGAAAATCGCGCGATTTTTGGCCGGTAGCGGCGAAAATCGCGCGATTTTTGCCGGTAGCGGCGAAATTCGCACGATTTTTGGCCGCTAGCGGCGAAAATCGCCAAATTTATGGCCGCTAGCGGCAAAAATAGCCCGATTTTTGGCCGCTAGCAGCGAAAATTGCGCGGTTTTTGGCCGCTAGCGGCGAAAATCGCGCGATTTTTGCCCGCCAGCTGCGAAAATCGCACGGTTTTTGGCCGGTAGCGGCGAAAATCCTGTGATTTTGGCCGCTAGCGGCCAAAAATCGGGCTATTTTTGCCGCTAGCGACGAAAATTGCGCGGTTTTAGGCCGGTAGCGGCAAAATTCGCACGATTTTTGGCCGCTAGCGGCGAAATTCCACGATTTTTTGCCGCTAGTGGCGAAAATAGCCCGCTTTTTGGCCGCTAGCGGCGAAAATTGCGCGGTTTTGGCCGGTAGCAGCGAAAATCGCGCGATTTTTGGCCGGTAGCGGCGAAAATCCCGCGATTTTGGCTGCTAGCGGCCAAAAATCGGGCTATTTTTGCCGCTAGCGGCGAAAATTGCGCGGTTTTTGGCCGGTAGCGGCGAAATTCGCACGATTTTTGCCCGCTAGCGGCGAAAATCGCCGAATTTTTGGCCGCTAGCGGCAAAAATAGCCCTATTTTTGGCCGCTAGCGGCGAAAATTGCGAGGTTTTTGGCCGCTAGCGGCGAAAATCGCGCGGTTTTTGGCCGCTAGCGGCGAAAATCGCCTTTTTTTGGCCGCTAACGGCAAAAATAGCCCGCTTTTTGGCCGCTAGCGGCGAAAATTGCGCGGTTTTTGGCCGGTAGCGGCGAAAACCGCGCGATTTTGGCCGCTAGCGGCCAAAAATCGGGCTATTTTTTCCGCCAGCTGCGAATATCCCGCGGTTTTTGGCCGCTAGCGGCGAAAATCGCCGATTTTTGGCCGCTAGCGGCAAAAATAGCCCGCTTTTTGGCCGCTAGCGGCGAAAATTGCGCGGTTTTTGGCCGGTAGCAGCGAAAATCGCGCGATTTTTGGCCGGTAGCGGCGAAAATCGCGCGGTTTTGGCCGGTAGCGGAAGAATTCGCACGATTTTTGGCCGCTAGCGGCGAAATTCGCACGATTTTTGGCCGCTAGCAGCGAAAATTGCGCGGTTTTTGACCGCTAGCGGCGAAAATCGCGTGGTTTTTGGCCGCTAGCGGCGAAAATCGGCGATTTTTGGCCGCTAGCGGCGAAAATTGCGCCGTTTTTGGCCGGTAGCGGCGAAAATAGCCCTATTTTTGGCCGCTAGCGGCGAAAATTGCGAGGTTTTTGGCCGCTAGCGGCGAAAATCGCGCGGTTTTTGGCCGCTAGCGGCGAAAATCGCCTTTTTTTTGGCCGCTAACGGCAAAAATAGCCCGCTTTTTGGCCGCTAGCGGCGAAAATCGGGCTATTTTTTCCGCCAGCTGCGAAAATCCCGCGGTTTTTGGCCGCTAGCGGCGAAAATCGCCGATTTTTGGCCGATAGCGGCAAAAATAGCCCGCTTTTTGGCCGCTAGCGGCGAAAATTGCGCGGTTTTGGCCGGTAGCAGCGAAAATCGCGCGATTTTTGGCCGGTAGCGGCGAAAATCCCGCGATTTTGGCTGCTAGCGGCCAAAAATTGGGCTATTTTTGCCGCTAGCGGCGAAAATTGCGCGGTTTTTGGCCGGTAGCGGCGAAATTCGCACGATTTTTGGCCGCCTGCGGCGAAATTCGCACGATTTTTGCCCGCTAGCGGCGAAAATCGCCGAATTTTTGGCCGCTAGCGGCAAAAATAGCCCTATTTTTGGCCGCTAGCGGCGAAAATTGCGAGGTTTTTGGCCGCTAGCGGCGAAAATCGCGCGGTTTTTGGCCGCTAGCGGCGAAAATCGCCTTTTTTTTGGCCGCTAACGGCAAAAATAGCCCGCTTTTTGGCCGCTAGCGGCGAAAATCGGGCTATTTTTGCCGCCAGCTGCGAAAATCCCGCGGTTTTTGGCCGCTAGCGGCGAAAATCGCCGATTTTTGGCCGATAGCGGCAAAAATAGCCCGCTTTTTGGCCGCTAGCGGCGAAAATTGCGCGGTTTTTGGCCGGTAGCAGCGAAAATCGCGCGATTTTTGGCCGGTAGCGGCGAAAATCGCGCGGTTTTGGCCGGTAGCGGAAGAATTCGCACGATTTTTGGCCGCTAGCGGCGAAATTCGCACGATTTTTGGCCGCTAGCAGCGAAAATTGCGCGGTTTTTGACCGCTAGCGGCGAAAATCGCGTGGTTTTTGGCCGCTAGCGGCGAAAATCGGCGATTTTTGGCCGCTAGCGGCGAAAATTGCACGGTTTTTGGCCGGTAGCGGCGAAAATCGCGCGATTTTTGGCCGGTAGCGGCGAAAATCGCGCGATTTTTGCCGGTAGCGGCGAAATTCGCACGATTTTTGGCCGCTAGCGGCGAAAATCGCCAAATTTATGGCCGCTAGCGGCAAAAATAGCCCGATTTTTGGCCGCTAGCAGCGAAAATTGCGCGGTTTTTGGCCGCTAGCGGCGAAAATCGCGCGATTTTTGCCCGCCAGCTGCGAAAATCGCACGGTTTTTGGCCGGTAGCGGCGAAAATCCTGTGATTTTGGCCGCTAGCGGCCAAAAATCGGGCTATTTTTGCCGCTAGCGACGAAAATTGCGCGGTTTTAGGCCGGTAGCGGCAAAATTCGCACGATTTTTGGCCGCTAGCGGCGAAATTCCACGATTTTTTGCCGCTAGTGGCGAAAATAGCCCGCTTTTTGGCCGCTAGCGGCGAAAATTGCGCGGTTTTGGCCGGTAGCAGCGAAAATCGCGCGATTTTTGGCCGGTAGCGGCGAAAATCCCGCGATTTTGGCTGCTAGCGGCCAAAAATCGGGCTATTTTTGCCGCTAGCGGCGAAAATTGCGCGGTTTTTGGCCGGTAGCGGCGAAATTCGCACGATTTTTGGCCGCCTGCGGCGAAATTCGCACGATTTTTGCCCGCTAGCGGCGAAAATCGCCAAATTTTTGGCCGCTAGCGGCAAAAATAGCCCTATTTTTGGCCGCTAGCGGCGAAAATTGCGAGGTTTTTGGCCGCTAGCGGCGAAAATCGCGCGGTTTTTGGCCGCTAGCGGCGAAAATCGCCTTTTTTTGGCCGCTAACGGCAAAAATAGCCCGCTTTTTGGCCGCTAGCGGCGAAAATTGCGCGGTTTTTGGCCGGTAGCGGCGAAAACCGCGCCATTTTGGCCGCTAGCGGCCAAAAATCGGGCTATTTTTTCCGCCAGCTGCGAAAATCCCGCGGTTTTTGGCCGCTAGCGGCGAAAATCGCCGATTTTTGGCCGCTAGCGGCAAAAATAGCCCGCTTTTTGGCCGCTAGCGGCGAAAATTGCGCGGTTTTTGGCCGGTAGCAGCGAAAATCGCGCGATTTTTGGCCGGTAGCGGCGAAAATCGCGCGGTTTTGGCCGGTAGCGGAAGAATTCGCACGATTTTTGGCCGCTAGCGGCGAAATTCGCACGATTTTTGGCCGCTAGCAGCGAAAATTGTGCGGTTTTTGACCGCTAGCGGCGAAAATCGCGTGGTTTTTGGCCGCTAGCGGCGAAAATCGGCGATTTTTGGCCGCTAGCGGCGAAAATTGCGCGGTTTTTGGCCGGTAGCGGCGAAAATCGCGCGATTTTTGGCCGGTAGCGGCGAAAATCGCGCGATTTTTGCCGGTAGCGGCGAAATTCGCACGATTTTTGGCCGCTAGCGGCGAAAATCGCCAAATTTATGGCCGCTAGCGGCAAAAATAGCCCGATTTTTGGCCGCTAGCAGCGAAAATTGCGCGGTTTTTGGCCGCTAGCGGCGAAAATCGCGCGATTTTTGCCCGCCAGCTGCGAAAATCGCACGGTTTTTGGCCGGAAGCGGCGAAAATCCTGTGATTTTGGCCGCTAGCGGCCAAAAATCGGGCTATTTTTGCCACTAGCGACGAAAATTGCGCGGTTTTAGGCCGGTAGCGGCAAAATTCGCACGATTTTTGGCCGCTAGCGGCGAAATTCCACGATTTTTTGCCGCTAGTGGCGAAAATAGCCCGCTTTTTGGCCGCTAGCGGCGAAAATTGCGCGGTTTTGGCCGGTAGCAGCGAAAATCGCGCGATTTTTGGCCGGTAGCGGCGAAAATCCCGCGATTTTGGCTGCTAGCGGCCAAAAATCGGGCTATTTTTGCCGCTAGCGGCGAAAATTGCGCGGTTTTTGGCCGGTAGCGGCGAAATTCGCACGATTTTTGGCCGCCTGCGGCGAAATTCGCACGATTTTTGCCCGCTAGCGGCGAAAATCGCCGAATTTTTGGCCGCTAGCGGCAAAAATAGCCCTATTTTTGGCCGCTAGCGGCGAAAATTGCGAGGTTTTTGGCCGCTAGCGGCGAAAATCGCGCGGTTTTTGGCCGCTAGCGGCGAAAATCGCCTTTTTTTGGCCGCTAACGGCAAAAATAGCCCGCTTTTTGGCCGCTAGCGGCGAAAATTGCGCGGTTTTTGGCCGGTAGCGGCGAAAACCGCGCCATTTTGGCCGCTAGCGGCCAAAAATCGGGCTATTTTTTCCGCCAGCTGCGAAAATCCCGCGGTTTTTGGCCGCTAGCGGCGAAAATCGCCGATTTTTGGCCGCTAGCGGCAAAAATAGCCCGCTTTTTGGCCGCTAGCGGCGAAAATTGCGCGGTTTTTGGCCGGTAGCAGCGAAAATCGCGCGATTTTTGGCCGGTAGCGGCGAAAATCGCGCGGTTTTGGCCGGTAGCGGAAGAATTCGCACGATTTTTGCCCGCTAGCGGCGAAATTCGCACGATTTTTGGCCGCTAGCAGCGAAAATTGCGCGGTTTTTGACCGCTAGCGGCGAAAATCGCGTGGTTTTTGGCCGGTAGCGGCGAAAATCGCGCGATTTTTGCCGGTAGCGGCGAAATTCGCACGATTTTTGGCCGCTAGCGGCGAAAATCGCCTTTTTTTGGCCGCTAACGGCAAAAATAGCCCACTTTTTGGCCGCTAGCGGCGAAAATTGCGCGGTTTTTGGCCGGTAGCGGCGAAAGTCGCGCGATTTTTGGCCGGTAGCGGCGAAAATCGCGCGATTTTTGCCGGTAGCGGCGAAATTCGCACGATTTTTGGCCGCTAGCGGCGAAAATCGCCTTTTTTTGGCCGCTAACGGCAAAAATAGGCCACTTTTTGGCCGCTAGCGGCGAAAATTGCGCGGTTTTTGGCCGGTAGCGGCGAAAACCGCGCGATTTTGGCCGCTAGCGGCCAAAAATCGGGCTATTTTTTCCGCCAGCTGCGAATATCCCGCGGTTTTTGGCCGCTAGCGGCGAAAATCGCCGATTTTTGGCCGCTAGCGGCAAAAATAGCCCGCTTTTTGGCCGCTAGCGGCGAAAATTGCGCGGTTTTTGGCCGGTAGCAGCGAAAATCGCGCGATTTTTGGCCGGTAGCGGCGAAAATCGCGCGGTTTTGGCCGGTAGCGGAAGAATTCGCACGATTTTTGGCCGCTAGCGGCGAAATTCGCACGATTTTTTGCCGCTAGCAGCGAAAATTGTGCGGTTTTTGACCGCTAGCGGCGAAAATCGCGTGGTTTTTGGCCGCTAGCGGCGAAAATCGGCGATTTTTGGCCGCTAGCGGCGAAAATTGCGCGGTTTTTGGCCGGTAGCGGCGAAAATCGCGCGATTTTTGGCCGGTAGCGGCGAAAATCGCGCGATTTTTGCCGTTAGCGGCGAAATTCGCACGATTTTTGGCCGCTAGCGGCGAAAATCGCCAAATTTATGGCCGCTAGCGGCAAAAATAGCCCGATTTTTGGCCGCTAGCAGCGAAAATTGCGCGGTTTTTGGCCGCTAGCGGCGAAAATCGCGCGATTTTTGCCCGCCAGCTGCGAAAATCGCACGGTTTTTGGCCGGTAGCGGCGAAAATCCTGTGATTTTGGCCGCTAGCGGCCAAAAATCGGGCTATTTTTGCCGCTAGCGACAAAAATTGTGCGGTTTTAGGCCGGTAGCGGCAAAATTCGCACGATTTTTGGCCGCTAGCGGCGAAATTCCACGATTTTTTGCCGCTAGTGGCGAAAATAGCCCGCTTTTTGGCCGCTAGCGGCGAAAATTGCGCGGTTTTGGCCGGTAGCAGCGAAAATCGCGCGATTTTTGGCCGGTAGCGGCGAAAATCCCGCGATTTTGGCTGCTAGCGGCCAAAAATCGGGCTATTTTTGCCGCTAGCGGCAAAAATTGCGCGGTTTTTGGCCGGTAGCGGCGAAATTCGCACGATTTTTGGCCGCTAGCGGCGAAAATCGCCAAATTTATGGCCGCTAGCGGCAAAAATAGCCCGATTTTTGGCCGCTAGCAGCGAAAATTGCGCGGTTTTTGGCCGCTAGCGGCGAAAATCGCGCGATTTTTGCCCGCCAGCTGCGAAAATCGCACGGTTTTTGGCCGGTAGCGGCGAAAATCCTGTGATTTTGGCCGCTAGCGGCCAAAAATCGGGCTATTTTTGCCGCTAGCGACAAAAATTGCGCGGTTTTAGGCCGGTAGCGGCAAAATTCGCACGATTTTTGGCCGCTAGCGGCGAAATTCCACGATTTTTTGCCGCTAGTGGCGAAAATAGCCCGCTTTTTGGCCGCTAGCGGCGAAAATTGCGCGGTTTTGGCCGGTAGCAGCGAAAATCGCGCGATTTTTGGCCGGTAGCGGCGAAAATCCCGCGATTTTGGCTGCTAGCGGCCAAAAATCGGGCTATTTTTGCCGCTAGCGGCAAAAATTGCGCGGTTTTTGGCCGGTAGCGGCGAAATTCGCACGATTTTTGGCCGCCTGCGGCGAAATTCGCACGATTTTTGCCCGCTAGCGGCGAAAATCGCCGAATTTTTGGCCGCTAGCGGCAAAAATAGCCTTATTTTTGGCCGCTAGCGGCGAAAATTGCGAGGTTTTTGGCCGCTAGCGGGGAAAATCGCGCGGTTTTTGGCCGCTAGCGGCGAAAATCGCCTTTTTTTGGCCGCTAACGGCAAAAATAGCCCGCTTTTTGGCCGCTAGCGGCGAAAATTGCGCGGTTTTTGGCCGGTAGCGGAAAAAACCGCGCGATTTTGGCCGCTAGCGGCGAAAATTGCGCGGTTTTTGGCCGGTAGCGGCGAAAATCGCGCGATTTTTGGCCGGTAGCGGCGAAAATCGCCAAATTTATGGCCGCTAGCGGCAAAAATAGCCCGATTTTTGGCCGCTAGCAGCGAAAATTGCGCGGTTTTTGGCCGCTAGCGGCGAAAATCGCGCGATTTTTGCCCGCCAGCTGCGAAAATCGCACGGTTTTTGGCCGGAAGCGGCGAAAATCCTGTGATTTTGGCCGCTAGCGGCCAAAAATCGGGCTATTTTTGCCACTAGTGACGAAAATTGCGCGGTTTTAGGCCGGTAGCGGCAAAATTCGCACGATTTTTGGCCGCTAGCGGCGAAATTCCACGATTTTTTGCCGCTAGTGGCGAAAATAGCCCGCTTTTTGGCCGCTAGCGGCGAAAATTGCGCGGTTTTGGCCGGTAGCAGCGAAAATCGCGCGATTTTTGGCCGGTAGCGGCGAAAATCCCGCGATTTTGGCTGCTAGCGGCCAAAAATCGGGCTATTTTTGCCGCTAGCGGCGAAAATTGCGCGGTTTTTGGCCGGTAGCGGCGAAATTCGCACGATTTTTGCCCGCTAGCGGCGAAAATCGCCGAATTTTTGGCCGCTAGCGGCAAAAATAGCCCTATTTTTGGCCGCTAGCGGCGAAAATTGCGAGGTTTTTGGCCGCTAGCGGCGAAAATCGCGCGGTTTTTGGCCGCTAGCGGCGAAAATCGCCTTTTTTTGGCCGCTAACGGCAAAAATAGCCCGCTTTTTGGCCGCTAGCGGCGAAAATTGCGCGGTTTTTGGCCGGTAGCGGCGAAAACCGCGCCATTTTGGCCGCTAGCGGCCAAAAATCGGGCTATTTTTTCCGCCAGCTGCGAAAATCACGCGGTTTTTGGCCGCTAGCGGCGAAAATCGCCGATTTTTGGCCGCTAGCGGCAAAAATAGCCCGCTTTTTGGCCGCTAGCGGCGAAAATTGCGCGGTTTTTGGCCGGTAGCAGCGAAAATCGCGCGATTTTTGGCCGGTAGCGGCGAAAATCGCGCGGTTTTGGCCGGTAGCGGAAGAATTCGCACGATTTTTGCCCGCTAGCGGCGAAATTCGCACGATTTTTGGCCGCTAGCAGCGAAAATTGCGCGGTTTTTGACCGCTAGCGGCGAAAATCGCGTGGTTTTTGGCCGCTAGCGGCGAAAATCGGCGATTTTTGGCCGCTAGCGGCGAAAATCGGCGATTTTTGGCCGCTAGCGGCGAAAATTGCGCGGTTTTTGGCCGGTAGCGGCGAAAGTCGCGCGATTTTTGGCCGGTAGCGGCGAAAATCGCGCGATTTTTGCCGGTAGCGGCGAAATTCGCACGATTTTTGGCCGCTAGCGGCGAAAATCGCCTTTTTTTGGCCGCTAACGGCAAAAATAGCCCACTTTTTGGCCGCTAGCGGCGAAAATTGCGCGGTTTTTGGCCGGTAGCGGCGAAAGTCGCGCGATTTTTGGCCGGTAGCGGCGAAAATCGGGCGATTTTTGCCGGTAGCGGCGAAATTCGCACGATTTTTGGCCGCTAGCGGCGAAAATCGCCTTTTTTTGGCCGCTAACGGCAAAAATAGGCCACTTTTTGGCCGCTAGCGGCGAAAATTGCGCGGTTTTTGGCCGGTAGCGGCGAAAACCGCGCGATTTTGGCCGCTAGCGGCCAAAAATCGGGCTATTTTTTCCGCCAGCTGCGAATATCCCGCGGTTTTTGGCCGCTAGCGGCGAAAATCGCCGATTTTTGGCCGCTAGCGGCAAAAATAGCCCGCTTTTTGGCCGCTAGCGGCGAAAATTGCGCGGTTTTTGGCCGGTAGCAGCGAAAATCGCGCGATTTTTGGCCGGTAGCGGCGAAAATCGCGCGGTTTTGGCCGGTAGCGGAAGAATTCGCACGATTTTTGGCCGCTAGCGGCGAAATTCGCACGATTTTTTGCCGCTAGCAGCGAAAATTGTGCGGTTTTTGACCGCTAGCGGCGAAAATCGCGTGGTTTTTGGCCGCTAGCGGCGAAAATCGGCGATTTTTGGCCGCTAGCGGCGAAAATTGCGCGGTTTTTGGCCGGTAGCGGCGAAAATCGCGCGATTTTTGGCCGGTAGCGGCGAAAATCGCGCGATTTTTGCCGTTAGCGGCGAAATTCGCACGATTTTTGGCCGCTAGCGGCGAAAATCGCCAAATTTATGGCCGCTAGCGGCAAAAATAGCCCGATTTTTGGCCGCTAGCAGCGAAAATTGCGCGGTTTTTGGCCGCTAGCGGCGAAAATCGCGCGATTTTTGCCCGCCAGCTGCGAAAATCGCACGGTTTTTGGCCGGTAGCGGCGAAAATCCTGTGATTTTGGCCGCTAGCGGCCAAAAATCGGGCTATTTTTGCCGCTAGCGACGAAAATTGCGCGGTTTTAGGCCGGTAGCGGCAAAATTCGCACGATTTTTGGCCGCTAGCGGCGAAATTCCACGATTTTTTGCCGCTAGTGGCGAAAATAGCCCGCTTTTTGGCCGCTAGCGGCGAAAATTGCGCGGTTTTGGCCGGTAGCAGCGAAAATCGCGCGATTTTTGGCCGGTAGCGGCGAAAATCCCGCGATTTTGGCTGCTAGCGGCCAAAAATCGGGCTATTTTTGCCGCTAGCGGCAAAAATTGCGCGGTTTTTGGCCGGTAGCGGCGAAATTCGCACGATTTTTGGCCGCCTGCGGCGAAATTCGCACGATTTTTGCCCGCTAGCGGCGAAAATCGCCGAATTTTTGGCCGCTAGCGGCAAAAATAGCCCTATTTTTGGCCGCTAGCGGCGAAAATTGCGAGGTTTTTGGCCGCTAGCGGCGAAAATCGCGCGGTTTTTGGCCGCTAGCGGCGAAAATCGCCTTTTTTTGGCCGCTAACGGCAAAAATAGCCCGCTTTTTGGCCGCTAGCGGCGAAAATTGCGCGGTTTTTGGCCGGTAGCGGCGAAAAACCGCGCGATTTTGGCCGCTAGCGGCCAAAAATCGGGCTATTTTTTCCGCCAGCTGCGAAAATCCCGCGGTTTTTGGACGCTAGCGGCGAAAATCGCCGATTTTTGGCCGCTAGCGGCAAAAATAGCCCGCTTTTTGGCCGCTAGCGGCGAAATTTGCGCGGTTTTTGGCCGGTAGCAGCGAAAATCGCGCGATTTTGGCCGGTAGCGGCGAAAATCGCGCGGTTTTGGCCGGTAGCGGAAGAATTCGCACGATTTTTGGCCGCTAGCGGCGAAATTCGCACGATTTTTGGCCGCTAGCAGCGAAAATTGTGCGGTTTTTGACCGCTAGCGGCGAAAATCGCGTGGTTTTTGGCCGCTAGCGGCGAAAATCGGCGATTTTTGGCCGCTAGCAGCGAAAATTGCGCGGTTTTTGGCCGGTAGCGGCGAAAATCGCGCGATTTTTGGCCGGTAGCGGCGAAAATCGCGCGATTTTTGGCCGGTAGCGGCGAAAATCGCGCGGTTTTGGCCGGTAGCGGAAGAATTCGCACGATTTTTGGCCGCTAGCGGCGAAATTCGCACGATTTTTTGCCGCTAGCAGCGAAAATTGTGCGGTTTTTGACCGCTAGCGGCGAAAATCGCGTGGTTTTTGGCCGCTAGCGGCGAAAATCGGCGATTTTTGGCCGCTAGCGGCGAAAATTGCGCGGTTTTTGGCCGGTAGCGGCGAAAATCGCGCGATTTTTGGCCGGTAGCGGCGAAAATCGCGCGATTTTTGCCGGTAGCGGCGAAATTCGCACGATTTTTGGCCGCTAGCGGCGAAAATCGCCAAATTTATGGCCGCTAGCGGCAAAAATAGCCCGATTTTTGGCCGCTAGCAGCGAAAATTGCGCGGTTTTTGGCCGCTAGCGGCGAAAATCGCGCGATTTTTGCCCGCCAGCTGCGAAAATCGCACGGTTTTTGGCCGGTAGCGGCGAAAATCCTGTGATTTTGGCCGCTAGCGGCCAAAAATCGGGCTATTTTTGCCGCTAGCGACGAAAATTGCGCGGTTTTAGGCCGGTAGCGGCAAAATTCGCACGATTTTTGGCCGCTAGCGGCGAAATTCCACGATTTTTTGCCGCTAGTGGCGAAAATAGCCCGCTTTTTGGCCGCTAGCGGCGAAAATTGCGCGGTTTTGGCCGGTAGCAGCGAAAATCGCGCGATTTTTGGCCGGTAGCGGCGAAAATCCCGCGATTTTGGCTGCTAGCGGCCAAAAATCGGGCTATTTTTGCCGCTAGCGGCGAAAATTGCGCGGTTTTTGGCCGGTAGCGGCGAAATTCGCACGATTTTTGCCCGCTAGCGGCGAAAATCGCCGAATTTTTGGCCGCTAGCGGCAAAAATAGCCCTATTTTTGGCCGCTAGCGGCGAAAATTGCGAGGTTTTTGGCCGCTAGCGGCGAAAATCGCGCGGTTTTTGGCCGCTAGCGGCGAAAATCGCCTTTTTTTTGGCCGCTAACGGCAAAAATAGCCCGCTTTTTGGCCGCTAGCGGCGAAAATTGCGCGGTTTTTGGCCGGTAGCGGCGAAAACCGCGCCATTTTGGCCGCTAGCGGCCAAAAATCGGGCTATTTTTTCCGCCAGCTGCGAAAATCACGCGGTTTTTGGCCGCTAGCGGCGAAAATCGCCGATTTTTGGCCGCTAGCGGCAAAAATAGCCCGCTTTTTGGCCGCTAGCGGCGAAAATTGCGCGGTTTTTGGCCGGTAGCAGCGAAAATCGCGCGATTTTTGGCCGGTAGCGGCGAAAATCGCGCGGTTTTGGCCGGTAGCGGAAGAATTCGCACGATTTTTGCCCGCTAGCGGCGAAATTCGCACGATTTTTGGCCGCTAGCAGCGAAAATTGCGCGGTTTTTGACCGCTAGCGGCGAAAATCGCGTGGTTTTTGGCCGCTAGCGGCGAAAATCGGCGATTTTTGGCCGCTAGCGGCGAAAATCGGCGATTTTTGGCCGCTAGCGGCGAAAATTGCGCGGTTTTTGGCCGGTAGCGGCGAAAGTCGCGCGATTTTTGGCCGGTAGCGGCGAAAATCGCGCGATTTTTGCCGGTAGCGGCGAAATTCGCACGATTTTTGGCCGCTAGCGGCGAAAATCGCCTTTTTTTGGCCGCTAACGGCAAAAATAGCCCACTTTTTGGCCGCTAGCGGCGAAAATTGCGCGGTTTTTGGCCGGTAGCGGCGAAAGTCGCGCGATTTTTGGCCGGTAGCGGCGAAAATCGGGCGATTTTTGCCGGTAGCGGCGAAATTCGCACGATTTTTGGCCGCTAGCGGCGAAAATCGCCTTTTTTTGGCCGCTAACGGCAAAAATAGGCCACTTTTTGGCCGCTAGCGGCGAAAATTGCGCGGTTTTTGGCCGGTAGCGGCGAAAACCGCGCGATTTTGGCCGCTAGCGGCCAAAAATCGGGCTATTTTTTCCGCCAGCTGCGAATATCCCGCGGTTTTTGGCCGCTAGCGGCGAAAATCGCCGATTTTTGGCCGCTAGCGGCAAAAATAGCCCGCTTTTTGGCCGCTAGCGGCGAAAATTGCGCGGTTTTTGGCCGGTAGCAGCGAAAATCGCGCGATTTTTGGCCGGTAGCGGCGAAAATCGCGCGGTTTTGGCCGGTAGCGGAAGAATTCGCACGATTTTTTGCCGCTAGCAGCGAAAATTGTGCGGTTTTTGACCGCTAGCGGCGAAAATCGCGTGGTTTTTGGCCGCTAGCGGCGAAAATCGGCTATTTTTGCCGCTAGCGGCAAAAATTGCGCGGTTTTTGGCCGGTAGCGGCGAAATTCGCACGATTTTTGGCCGCCTGCGGCGAAATTCGCACGATTTTTGCCCGCTAGCGGCGAAAATCGCCGAATTTTTGGCCGCTAGCGGCAAAAATAGCCTTATTTTTGGCCGCTAGCGGCGAAAATTGCGAGGTTTTTGGCCGCTAGCGGCGAAAATCGCGCGGTTTTTGGCCGCTAGCGGCGAAAATCGCCTTTTTTTGGCCGCTAACGGCAAAAATAGCCCGCTTTTTGGCCGCTAGCGGCGAAAATTGCGCGGTTTTTGGCCGGTAGCGGAAAAAACCGCGCGATTTTGGCCGCTAGCGGCCAAAAATCGGGCTATTTTTTCCGCCAGCTGCGAAAATCCCGCGGTTTTTGGACGCTAGCGGCGAAAATCGCCGATTTTTGGCCGCTAGCGGCAAAAATAGCCCGCTTTTTGGCCGCTAGCGGCGAAATTTGCGCGGTTTTTGGCCGGTAGCAGCGAAAATCGCGCGATTTTGGCCGGTAGCGGCGAAAATCGCGCGGTTTTGGCCGGTAGCGGAAGAATTCGCACGATTTTTGGCCGCTAGCGGCGAAATTCGCACGATTTTTGGCCGCTAGCAGCGAAAATTGTGCGGTTTTTGACCGCTAGCGGCGAAAATCGCGTGGTTTTTGGCCGCTAGCGGCGAAAATCGGCGATTTTTGGCCGCTAGCAGCGAAAATTGCGCGGTTTTTGGCCGGTAGCGGCGAAAATCGCGCGATTTTTGGCCGGTAGCGGCGAAAATCGCGCGATTTTTGGCCGGTAGCGGCGAAAATCGCGCGGTTTTGGCCGGTAGCGGAAGAATTCGCACGATTTTTGGCCGCTAGCGGCGAAATTCGCACGATTTTTTGACGCTAGCAGCGAAAATTGTGCGGTTTTTGACCGCTAGCGGCGAAAATCGCGTGGTTTTTGGCCGCTAGCGGCGAAAATCGGCGATTTTTGGCCGCTAGCGGCGAAAATTGCGCGGTTTTTGGCCGGTAGCGGCGAAAATCGCGCGATTTTTGGCCGGTAGCGGCGAAAATCGCGCGATTTTTGCCGGTAGCGGCGAAATTCGCACGATTTTTGGCCGCTAGCGGCGAAAATCGCCAAATTTATGGCCGCTAGCGGCAAAAATAGCCCGATTTTTGGCCGCTAGCAGCGAAAATTGCGCGGTTTTTGGCCGCTAGCGGCGAAAATCGCGCGATTTTTGCCCGCCAGCTGCGAAAATCGCACGGTTTTTGGCCGGTAGCGGCGAAAATCCTGTGATTTTGGCCGCTAGCGGCCAAAAATCGGGCTATTTTTGCCGCTAGCGACGAAAATTGCGCGGTTTTAGGCCGGTAGCGGCAAAATTCGCACGATTTTTGGCCGCTAGCGGCGAAATTCCACGATTTTTTGCCGCTAGTGGCGAAAATAGCCCGCTTTTTGGCCGCTATCGGCGAAAATTGCGCGGTTTTGGCCGGTAGCAGCGAAAATCGCGCGATTTTTGGCCGGTAGCGGCGAAAATCCCGCGATTTTGGCTGCTAGCGGCCAAAAATCGGGCTATTTTTGCCGCTAGCGGCAAAAATTGCGCGGTTTTTGGCCGGTAGCGGCGAAATTCGCACGATTTTTGGCCGCCTGCGGCGAAATTCGCACGATTTTTGCCCGCTAGCGGCGAAAATCGCCGAATTTTTGGCCGCTAGCAGCAAAAATAGCCCTATTTTTGGCCGCTTGCGGCGAAAATTGCGAGGTTTTTGGCCGCTAGCGGCGAAAATCGCGCGGTTTTTGGCCGCTAGCGGCGAAAATCGCCTTTTTTTGGCCGCTAACGGCAAAAATAGCCCGCTTTTTGGCCGCTAGGGGCGAAAATTGCGCGGTTTTTGGCCGGTAGCGGCGAAAACCGCGCGATTTTGGCCGCTAGCGGCCAAAAATCGGGCTATTTTTTCCGCCAGCTGCGAAAATCCCGCGGTTTTTGGACGCTAGCGGCGAAAATCGCCGATTTTTGGCCGCTAGCGGCAAAAATAGCCCGCTTTTTGGCCGCTAGCGGCGAAAATTGCGCGGTTTTTGGCCGGTAGCAGCGAAAATCGCGCGATTTTTGGCCGGTAGCGGCGAAAATCGCGCGGTTTTGGCCGGTAGCGGAAGAATTCGCACGATTTTTGGCCGCTAGCGGCGAAATTCGCACGATTTTTGGCCGCTAGCAGCGAAAATTGTGCGGTTTTTGACCGCTAGCGGCGAAAATCGCGTGGTTTTTGGCCGCTAGCGGCGAAAATCGGCGATTTTTGGCCGCTAGCGGCGAAAATTGCGCGGTTTTTGGCCGGTAGCGGCGAAAATCGCGCGATTTTTGGCCGGTAGCGGCGAAAATCGCGCGATTTTTGGCCGGTAGCGGCGAAAATCGCGCGGTTTTGGCCGGTAGCGGAAGAATTCGCACGATTTTTGGCCGGTAGCGGCGAAATTCGCACGATTTTTTGCCGCTAGCAGCGAAAATTGTGCGGTTTTTGACCGCTAGCGGCGAAAATCGCGTGGTTTTTGGCCGCTAGCGGCGAAAATCGGCGATTTTTGGCCGCTAGCGGCGAAAATTGCGCGGTTTTTGGCCGGTAGCGGCGAAAATCGCGCGATTTTTGGCCGGTAGCGGCGAAAATCGCGCGATTTTTGCCGGTAGCGGCGAAATTCGCACGATTTTTGGCCGCTAGCGGCGAAAATCGCCTTTTTTTGGCCGCTAACGGCAAAAATAGCCCACTTTTTGGCCGCTAGCGGCGAAAATTGCGCGGTTTTTGGCCGGTAGCGGCGAAAACCGCGCGATTTTGGCCGCTAGCGGCCAAAAATCGGGCTATTTTTTCCGCCAGCTGCGAATATCCCGCGGTTTTTGGCCGCTAGCGGCGAAAATCGCCGATTTTTGGCCGCTAGCGGCAAAAATAGCCCTATTTTTGGCCGCTAGCGGCGAAAATTGCGAGGTTTTTGGCCGCTAGCGGCGAAAATCGCGCGGTTTTTGGCCGCTTGCGGCGAAAATCGCCTTTTTTTTGGCCGCTAACGGCAAAAATAGCCCGCTTTTTGGCCGCTAGCGGCGAAAATCGGGCTATTTTTGCCGCCAGCTGCGAAAATCCCGCGGTTTTTGGCCGCTAGCGGCGAAAATCGCCGATTTTTGGCCGATAGCGGCAAAAATAGCCCGCTTTTTGGCCGCTAGCGGCGAAAATTGCGCGGTTTTTGGCCGGTAGCAGCGAAAATCGCGCGATTTTTGGCCGGTAGCGGCGAAAATCGCGCGGTTTTGGCCGGTAGCGGAAGAATTCGCACGATTTTTGGCCGCTAGCGGCGAAATTCGCACGATTTTTGGCCGCTAGCAGCGAAAATTGCGCGGTTTTTGACCGCTAGCGGCGAAAATCGCGTGGTTTTTGGCCGCTAGCGGCGAAAATCGGCGATTTTTGGCCGCTAGCGGCGAAAATTGCACGGTTTTTGGCCGGTAGCGGCGAAAATCGCGCGATTTTTGGCCGGTAGCGGCGAAAATCGCGCGATTTTTGCCGGTAGCGGCGAAATTCGCACGATTTTTGGCCGCTAGCGGCGAAAATCGCCAAATTTATGGCCGCTAGCGGCAAAAATAGCCCGATTTTTGGCCGCTAGCAGCGAAAATTGCGCGGTTTTTGGCCGCTAGCGGCGAAAATCGCGCGATTTTTGCCCGCCAGCTGCGAAAATCGCACGGTTTTTGGCCGGTAGCGGCGAAAATCCTGTGATTTTGGCCGCTAGCGGCCAAAAATCGGGCTATTTTTGCCGCTAGCGACGAAAATTGCGCGGTTTTAGGCCGGTAGCGGCAAAATTCGCACGATTTTTGGCCGCTAGCGGCGAAATTCCACGATTTTTTGCCGCTAGTGGCGAAAATAGCCCGCTTTTTGGCCGCTAGCGGCGAAAATTGCGCGGTTTTGGCCGGTAGCAGCGAAAATCGCGCGATTTTTGGCCGGTAGCGGCGAAAATCCCGCGATTTTGGCTGCTAGCGGCCAAAAATCGGGCTATTTTTGCCGCTAGCGGCGAAAATTACGCGGTTTTTGGCCGGTAGCGGCGAAATTCGCACGATTTTTGGCCGCCTGCGGCGAAATTCGCACGATTTTTGCCCGCTAGCGGCGAAAATCGCCGAATTTTTGGCCGCTAGCGGCAAAAATAGCCCTATTTTTGGCCGCTAGCGGCGAAAATTGCGAGGTTTTTGGCCGCTAGCGGCGAAAATCGCGCGGTTTTTGGCCGCTAGCGGCGAAAATCGCCTTTTTTTGGCCGCTAACGGCAAAAATAGCCCGCTTTTTGGCCGCTAGCGGCGAAAATTGCGCGGTTTTTGGCCGGTAGCGGCGAAAACCGCGCCATTTTGGCCGCTAGCGGCCAAAAATCGGGATATTTTTTCCGCCAGCTGCGAAAATCCCGCGGTTTTTGGCCGCTAACGGCAAAAATAGCCCTATTTTTGGCCGCTAGCGGCGAAAATTGCGAGGTTTTTGGCCGCTAGCGGCGAAAATCGCGCGGTTTTTGGCCGCTAGCGGCGAAAATCGCCTTTTTTTGGCCGCTAACGGCAAAAATAGCCCGCTTTTTGGCCGCTAGCGGCGAATATTGCGCGGTTTTTGGCCGGTAGCGGCGAAAACCGCGCCATTTTGGCCGCTAGCGGCCAAAAATCGGGCTATTTTTTCCGCCAGCTGCGAAAATCCCGCGGTTTTTGGCCGCTAGCGGCGAAAATCGCCGATTTTTGGCCGCTAGCGGCAAAAATAGCCCGCTTTTTGGCCGCTAGCAGCGAAAATCGCGCGATTTTTGGCCGGTAGCGGCGAAAATCGCGCGGTTTTGGCCGGTAGCGGAAGAATTCGCACGATTTTTGGCCGCTAGCGGCGAAATTCGCACGATTTTTGGCCGCTAGCAGCGAAAATTGTGCGGTTTTTGACCGCTAGCGGCGAAAATCGCGTGGTTTTTGGCCGCTAGCGGCGAAAATCGGCGATTTTTGGCCGCTAGCGGCGAAAATTGCGCGGTTTTTGGCCGGTAGCGGCGAAAATCGCGCGATTTTTGGCCGGTAGCGGCGAAAATCGCGCGATTTTTGCCGGTAGCGGCGAAATTCGCACGATTTTTGGCCGCTAGCGGCGAAAATCGCCAAATTTATGGCCGCTAGCGGCAAAAATAGCCTGATTTTTGGCCGCTAGCAGCGAAAATTGCGCGGTTTTTGGCCGCTAGCGGCGAAAATCGCGCGATTTTTGCCCGCCAGCTGCGAAAATCGCACGGTTTTTGGCCGGAAGCGGCGAAAATCCTGTGATTTTGGCCGCTAGCGGCCAAAAATCGGGCTATTTTTGCCACTAGCGACGAAAATTGCGCGGTTTTAGGCCGGTAGCGGCAAAATTCGCACGATTTTTGGCCGCTAGCGGCGAAATTCCACGATTTTTTGCCGCTAGTGGCGAAAATAGCCCGCTTTTTGGCCGCTAGCGGCGAAAATTGCGCGGTTTTGGCCGGTAGCAGCGAAAATCGCGCGATTTTTGGCCGGTAGCGGCGAAAATCCCGCGATTTTGGCTGCTAGCGGCCAAAAATCGGGCTATTTTTGCCGCTAGCGGCGAAAATTGCGCGGTTTTTGGCCGGTAGCGGCGAAATTCGCACGATTTTTGGCCGCCTGC